>NC_088340.1:34622500-34880000 GCF_036884655.1 Musa acuminata AAA Group
CTAAGGCACTGCTCGGCATCGGGAACCCCGAGACATCGCCGCCCCCAAGACATGCCTAGTCAGAATCCGTACTAAGGCACTGCTCGACACGTCCACCATGCCAACCTACGTACGATCGACCCACGTATATTAATATAAAGACCTCTAGCCAGCATCTAGCCAGGGGGGAGAAAAGTCAATTGATCACTCTATTGACTTGCTTGTCGGAGGGGCCTCGTCAAGTGATCTCGACGAGGGCTATTTTTATAGGAAAATACGGCCACCTCACGAAGACGAGCTGTCAACCACCCAAGAACTGTCATCCAATGCACGAAGGAGAGCAATCAATCGGTCCGGATCCTGACCAACGCCAACCAGCACTCCTTCCCGAGGGCGCGACCACCATACGAAGATGAGTTACAAACCACCCCAGAGAAGGAGAGACGCAGCTCGGCATACATAGCGCCCGGATCAGCACACCAAGGAACGCTGATCAGCACCCCGTCGTGAGGGCCTGGTCGACCTCGACATCCAGCTCAACCGACAGAAGACTCTCGACATTGACCCGTGGATCAGGCCGTGTTGACTCGTCAGCCACAACACATTTGTTCACCAACAATTAGTATGATTGCTAATAAATATTTTTAATCCTAGTTATCCTCAATCCTTAATCCTCAGATATATCTTTTGGATCAAACCCTATACGAGAAATCGTATGAGCCCACCCGAGAGTAATTCCTCCATGGTCCTATTATTGATCGATGATAAACGATAACTTATCAAGTGCAAATATTATTATACACTAGAGGGTGTGTGAATGTTGCTCATGAACATATAGGTTGTGTGATCTGAGGAAGGTGCTCTTTCTCAGAAGTCATGCACCTCTAGTTTTCCATAGATTTCACTGTCAAGAAAACAAAAAAGGAAGACAATGCAAAACAACTCAAAACAAATTGTCAATCGAGAATGACAAGCTATCATGAACATGAACTTTGTACATACAGAAACCTTTGGGCTGCTCCATCCAACTGCAGATATGACTGCAGGAGATAATGCACATAATGGAAATTAATACACACTGCTGTCAAATATCTTGCGAGTCCATGAATATCAATCCAATCAAATGCAAAATCCAATATAAGTATCTCTAGTTCTAGTCCGTATTAATAAGATTTATTTACTTTTAATCAAATCATAAAGAATCTACATTGTAATCATAAGATTCATGCTTAACATGAATAAGTTGAAGATATGGTGAACCATGACACTAAGAGCCTCAGGACTTGGTGACAATCACCTCCAGAAAAGCAAAATGACATCAATAAAAATATGGGAAAAGAGTTTCTACTGGTTCACCAAATAAACTTCGAGTACAGCACCTACAAGAATCACAAAGAGAGATGTAATGCAAAGCGATGCTTGGTTTCTAGCTCAAACTGGTGCATAAGAACACATTAATATTCGATGCTCATCATAGGAAGATATGAATACAACTGGTGCAGAAACTTGGCCATCTATCATTGTCATTCGAGTTCTTAGCTCTATAGATAAATAAATAAGTTACCCCAAATCTCACAAGAATCAGAGTGGCGCAGCGGAAGCGTGGTGGGCCCATAACCCACAGGTCCCAGGATCGAAACCTGGCTCTGATAATTAGAGAGAGAAATGCTTCCAATATTTTTAATTTTTATGGTCGACACTAAGAAGAGCTTCAGGGCTTAGTGACAATCACCTCTAGAAAAGCAAAATGACAATTCAATAAAATATGAAAAAAAAAACGAAGGATTTTTACATGGTCCAGTTTCTACTGGTTCGCCAAATAAACATCGAGCACAGCACGTACAAGAATCACAAAAGAGATGTAATGCAAAGTGATGCTTAGTTCCTCGCTCAAACTGGTGATTAGGAACACATTAATATTTCATGCTCATCGTAAGAAGATACACACACAACCGATGCCGAAACTTTTGGCATCTATCAATCTCATATAAAATTATTTATTTAAGAATAATTTATATAAATTAGTCACAATAATCCGATGATGGACCAAAATTTGGCTTTGATATAGAGAAAAGCTTCCAATTTTTTTCATTTTATGGTTTGATCTCAATTTTTTTTTTTTTCCTTTGCTATCCTCTCAATAGTAACAAACGCATGCAATAAATTCCGTGTGAGGGCAATGCAGTACACTTATTTGTATGGTTATTTAACATACCAATGATCTTTTCTCATAATTAGAAAACTTTCAATCTAAAACATGCATAACCTTGTACCAATACCTTGTAGGTTGAGCATCAAAATATGAAACATAATTCACTTGAAAGACAATCAAAGTGACTATGAAAATTAAATAGAAACTCACCTTTTCTGTTCGTGACAGACTTTTTACCCCATCTCTTGCAAAATCGAGAATTTCATCAAGCAGTTCATTTTCCTGCATTACCAATAATAAAAAAATTATTCACACAAGGAAAAATTCAAAGACAGATAATGAAATTGAACAATTAAAACAATTATCCTGTTTTCAAGATAATAAATTTGAACAAGTTAAAAATATATGAAGATGTTAACATAAGATTTATTATGGTTCGATAACTCTTTGCCTATACCAATGATAAAATTAAATTATTTATTATATAAAAAATAAATACAAGAAATTGTTCCTTTTTAAATTAACTCAAACAAGTCCAAAATTTTCCGCACTTAGCTCAATAACCAACCAAACGGATGAATTTTTTTGGTTGGGTTGAGGCAATATCAACTTGAATGAAGCCATGGGCTTGCAAGCACTATTACTCCCAGAACCAGTTTTGGAGAAGCATACAAAAGATAATATTATTATAATAAATATGATAAAATGAAGAAATTTAGCAGCGGAAGCGTGGTGGGCCCGTAACCCACAGGTCCCAGGATCGAAACCTGGCTCTGATATTTTCTCGTAATAGATCATTCAACATTAAACGAAAGAATTTATTTAGATCTATTCATTCTTTAACCATCAAGCGACATCAGAGTGGCGCAGCGGAAGCGTGGTGGGCCCATAACCCACAGGTCCCAGGATCGAAACCTGGCTCTGATATTTTCTCCTAATAGATCATTCAACATTAAACGAAAGAATTTATTTAAATCTATTCATTCTTTAACCATCAAGCGACATCAGAGTGGCGCAGCGGAAGCGTGGTGGGCCCATAACCCACAGGTCCCAGGATCGAAACCTGGCTCTGATATTTTCTCCTAATAGTTCATTTAACATTAAACAAAGAATATATTTAAATTTATTCATTCTTTAACCATCAAGCTTCATCAGAGTGGCGCAGCGGAAGCGTGGTGGGCCCATAACCCACAGGTCCCAGGATCGAAACCTGGCTCTGATATGTTTTTTCCAATATTTTTTTCAACATCAAATACAGATTATTTTTTAGATTCGCTCGTTCTTAACGAACCACTAAATGTGACTTTACCATTCCTTAATGTCCTTCAGTCTCAGCAGAACAAAAACAAGATTACATTTTAGATTCAATCATTCTTAATAAACCATTAAAAATAACTTGTATCATTCCTAAATGTCCTTCCGTCTCTCTCAAGAACCAAACACTTTTACATTCATTATCCTCTCGACAATCAACGGTTCTTATGGTAGTAGGTGCATTTAAAAAGTAGCCGTTGCTGTAGCTGAACTTGAACCACAAAGAGGCTTAATTTCAGAAACCACCACCATCATTTTTCCATCAAGAAAAAGGAAACATCAATTTGGACATAAACATTAAGGGCAGATCAATATGTGGCTACAACCTTGAGATCTCATGATTGAGGGAGGAAGGAATCTAAACATGGTCGAGGAAGGGATCTGGAACTGGCCTGAAAAGATGGAATTTGCTTTTTGGGATGTTTAAATCAACCAAAACTGGTAAAATCCTTTTAGAACTCATTGAAACTGATCAGAGATCTGTTGTAACTGAGTCAGAACTGTTCGATTAGCTGAATCAAAGCTAGAAAGAAACCACTAGAATAAGTTGGAATCAACATGATACGATGGTAATTGGTTGAAGCCAAATAAATTAGCTTGAATATAAAAAGCCAACCAAGCATTGCAAGCTTGATAAAAAGTAATCCAACAAACAATTGGACTGAGTATAACCAAATACAATAGATTTCCTATGAAACGGAGTGTTTCCAGATCTCAACAATCAATCATATTTCAGATTGATCGATCCATAATCGGCTCGATCAATCTTTTCATGTAAAATTAGATTCTATCAATTCTAGAAGTCTAAAAGCCAAGTCTTACACAAGTAGATGAGTATAGAGACTTTTAAGTATTGACATTATCGAATGTGAATCTTGAACTTAGGATTTAAGTACTAGCTAAACTAGCTAGCACTTTCAAGAATATATCGGATGAGGCTTCGAACCTTCAACCCTTGGTAAGTGGGTTTGGTACATTAATTGTTTTAAGTGTTATCTAAGCTAATTGTTTGCACCTAGTTCAAACAACTAGATCCTTTTATGCCCATTCGGTCTATTTGACCTTTGCAGCCAATCTAAAATGCCTTAGAATGGAGTATTTGGTTGGATCTTTGGAGCATGAGACACTTACAAATGATTGGGACTACCCTGAAGGACAAGATGACAATAAGTAGTAATTAGGCTAATGACAACTAGAAGGTGAACCATCCATTGGATACAATTTCAAGCTCGTTACGGAGACAAATATTTCTCATTTACCAGCTTATATAAGACATTAAAAGAATGTCAGTTGTAAATCCATAAAAAATATGGTTCCAAACTTAAGCATAAATGCAAAGCTTACATGGTTTCAATAGATGTAGTCATCAAGACAGATTCCACAGTTTAAAGTGATCCCCCAGAGCACCTGCAGAAGCATCTGAATCAATCAAACGAAAGGAAATAAGACTTAATGATGTTGTCTATGTCACTTTGAGAAATGAGGATTCAGAAAAAACCTATAATTTGGTCATCTTTCAATATCCAATTGAACATTATTTAGCCATTTTTCAGTAAAAAAGGAACTGCATAACAGATGACTCAGTTACAGCAAAAGATCTACAAGAAGAAAAAAACCTCAAATTAGTAACATATTATCAGACAAATATTGAACTGTTGGATGGAGACACTCCGAGGTCGAGTCCGTCTCAAACCGAGGTTCCTACCCTTACCATGACTAACTTCCGATTGAGACAAGACTCATCCAAGCCGAGGAGCAGAAAGGGGTACGGATATGACGTATCGAGGAATCCCCTTCACCGCCAATAAATCTCTCTTCCCTATCTCTCTCTACAGGGTGAGGTTCCGATATCTGGGATACCACGCCGATCACCTTCCATGGTCGCGTTTGGAACGACGACCGTCTAGATCGAGATGTCTATAGCCGCAACATCGGTGAAGGAAAAGCTCAGAGACAGGCAGGGGAAGCGCAAACAAACGAATTCTCGAACAAACATAAAGAAAGAGGCGATGCAACAGCGTGAGAAGAATAGCGTCGTTACCGAGGCCTCCGAATAGGAGTACGAGGGCGAGGAGACGAAGAAAGAAGAAGGGGGAAGCCGACCATCTCCTCCTCGTAGTTCTTCTCCGGGACGAGTATGTGGTGGCGAAAGGAAACTTTCGGGGATAAGAGATCGAAGTCTGTTGCCATCGTACGCCGATGGGCTTTACGTTGGTCCTCCGGGAAGCAAGGTGGAGTAAACCGAGGAAATGGAGTCCCGTTTTGGGAAGCATCGAGAAGCATCAGGAAGCATCCAGAAGCGTGCTTGGGAAGCGCGAAGTGAACAGAGGAAACGGAGTCCGCTTTCAAAATTTTGACGTGCAGAATATAAATTTTTTTTTTTGTATTTGCATAATATACCTTTTAATTGTACTTATTTGCAAGTTTATTCTTTTAATATTGCTAAAAGCGATTCCTTCACACTGTAATCTGATAGCAAATAAAGTACATAACAATTTAACTTAGTTTCAAATAATAAAATACATGTTGCGAATGTATTGGGTAGCCTCATGTAAACCCCAAAATATCGAATGATTGCTATGGAACATCTTCTACACAAGAAGAGTCAGAGTTGTGCTTTCAGGATCAGAGAAAGGCTTAGGATCTTATGTTTTTGGTGGTGATTCCTGTCATTTAACATACTTTAATGAGATTTCTTGGTTTTAATTTAAAGGCCTTGAGAACAAGGGGTTAGTGAAGTCAGTCCCAAGCGCGGCCGCCGACGGTGCCTCGCCGTCGACCCACGCGAGGCTGTCCGTCTCCTCAGCCGAAGCACCACCACCGTCACCGTGGGACAAATCAAACTCACCAGCACCCGCGCCCGCATTCTCCGCTCCAGCCTATACAAGATGATGCATAATTACATTAAAATTAAATTCGAACCCCATACCTGTAAGCCTCCGATCGTCTGTTTTGGCGACAACGACGTCATGCCGATGGAGGAGCACAAGCACGGAGCTCTCCTCCACTTCCTGGAGTAACGAAACTTTAAATAGACTCAGATAATTCATTATATAATAATATACGTAATCTAATTGCAAGAATCAGAGTGGCGCAGCGGAAGCGTGGTGGGCCCATAACCCACAGGTCCCAGGATCGAAACCTGGCTCTGATAGATAATGAAGGTTTTTATTAGTTTTTTTTTGCCTTCTAATTTTGTCTGGTTATATCTCGCCCAAAGAGAACCTTTCACTAAAGAATAGCCTTGAGAAAGGACAGATAGAACCTTTCAACTCTAAAGAACAATCTCTCAAAATGGAATCTATTAGTTTTTTTTTGCCTTCTAATTTTGTCTGGTTATATCTCGCCCAAAGAGAACCTTTCACTAAAGAATAGCCTTGAGAAAGGACAGATAGAACCTTTCAACTCTAAAGAACAATCTCTCAAAATGGAATCTATTACCAACATCTATTACCAACATATTCTCCGGTGCACCGGTTTAGGATGCAGATGACATAAGCCACTGCTTCAGGCCAAGACTCTGTGGGCATATTTGAGGTCAATAGCATGCTTATCATCATGTAAAGAATGTTCTGATTCCTTTCTTTCCGCCACCAAGGGATAATACAGTGCCGTAAGTTGATGTCAATGCCGTGCTCATCTCTAAAGTGTTTTGGTCCGCCTTTCTTAGAGCCATCACACGAGTTCATAGCGCTGCCGTCCGTGTGTAAAGTCGCTTAAAGCCAGAGACAGAATCTTACATCAACAACGAACAGTAACAGTCATTCAACCAACAAAAAAAGTAGCACAAGCGCACGTCATCCTGCTGAACTGCTAAAAATTAAGATCTATTTCATTAGAGAACAACAAACCGTATTAACTGAAAGCACAGGTTTTGCGATATTAAAATCCGAGTCATACGAAGCAAACTTTCCACATAAGTCATCATGAAAATGCACAAAAGCTCATTTTAAGTGGCTTGCTCGAGTCACAATTAATGATTGAGAAACAACTCTGGAGACGAAAGCCGAAATGTGACCAGGTAAAAGATCACATGGCACTAACAGAAAACAAGTTCCTTTGAATTGAGTATTCGTCTGACAACCAATACCGGTGCAGCGACTCACTACATTCTGTTTTCAAACAATGATAAAAGATAGAAATCAAATAAGTCTGCAGGAGTGAGGAGACTTCAAATTGCGACCTCGCTACTCCTCTTGAGGGAGAAACTGGCATTGTTTCCTTTCCTGCACATATTGCATGGTTAAGGATAAGCATCGATTTGCAAGAATGAAGCATAACTTTTAACAAAATTTGAGGCAAACCGATGAATCATAAGTTCTGCAAATTTTCGCAAAGAAGAAAGGCTTGAATATCACAGCAAATCGTACCCGAGCCAACTTACGATCCTTGTTCATCTTCTGGGTCCTTCCTTTTTCACCTTCTGACCTAGAGATCTTCTGCACAAGCAAAATCTGACGAGTTAATGGAACACATTCTTACACACATACTGATTAATTTGCAAATAGCATAGAGCTGTCAAAATTATATAACCTATGTCCATGAGTATTGCCATCCAAAACATGAGAAAGCGAAAAATATATATCACATACAATCAGCAGTACTCGGGATTCATCACTTTTAACATTTTCATATTGTGATGTATGTACAAAGAATGACATAAATAACAGTTCACTGCAGGTGCAAGTCAATCAAAGTGAAAATCATGTCATGTGATATGACACAGGTGATCAAAATTTCAGTGTCAAAAGCCCCATTCCAATTATAGTATTATTGACTTCAGAACCAAAGTCAGAGATTTTTCGACATGCAGCTTCAGCAAGAAAATATCATGCTGGAACTTCTCATTTTTCCAACTACATAATGCAAGATTTTGAAAATTATATAGACATCCAAATAAAAAAAAGGAAAGGCAAACTTAAGACATTTTAACAAAAAATAGAAAAAATATGCAGGTTTACATAATAGGAAACACAATTCACTGGAAAGAGAATCTTAAGTGCTCACAAGAGCAACTCACCTTTTCTATTCTTGATAGATTTCTTGACTTATCTGGTGCAAAATCAAAAATATCATGAAGCAATTCATTATCCTGCATTAACAAAAAATGTTTGAATAAAAATCAAAGACAGATAAGTTACAAATAAAATGGTTATCAACTATCTTGGCTATGAGTTTAAACAGGCTAGACTTGTAACCTGGGCATGCTTCAGAAAACCTTTCCCAAGAAAACGCTTCAAAAAGTTCAGCTGTCCAGCAAGTAAACAATCAATATCAGGAATTACATCTTTGTACTAGTAAAACTCACAACATGAGGAAAAGCAAGTACTTGTATTATTTGGGTCCATGTTGAGGCCCTGAGGAAGCTATGCTTGTTCAATATCTTCAATGATATTTCTGGACATTCACCGGTCTGCAATGAAGATACTAGTTTCAAAAAAATAGTTCCGTTGATATAGTGAACTAAAGACATATTGCATCAATGCAGAGAGTGTACCTGAACATAATCTAAGATTTTCTGAAATAAGTCCCGCTGATCATTGAGATTTTTTTTGTCAGTTCCTTTACCTCCAGCTTCAACAGAGAGTTCATTTGCTTTATTCAATATCTTTGCCTTCATGGATTGCATATATCCAAACACTCCACGTTTTGAATCTTCATGGTCAACTCCATCAATTTCAACATGATCATTCTGGTCCAATATCCCTAACTCAAAGAAAATTGCTATTGCTTCCCCAGCAGCAATGCGAACAGAACGGTCATTATCTTCTAGCAGAGTGGAAAGGAACATAATTGGCCTGGACAGATTGACAAAATATGTTCTAAACTCCAACTAGTAAAAGTAAGAACAACAAACTAGAGTTCAGTTTCCACTTCCACATACTCCTTCCACTTATCAGGGTTGATTCTCCAACTGCTGATGGTTGTGAAAAGAAATGACCATGCAGATACCGCCGCTGCCAGTACAGCGGGCGGAAGTTTTTTGACTGGTGCAACCTGAACATAGAAGAAAGAAATATTGTGAATCTTTATACACAGCATACCAGGTTCGTAGAATAATAATATGAATTTAGTAAAAGAATGCGTTCAACTCAAATAATTTTCTTAATCAACAACAAGCTCACATACATTAGGACCTGATTTTGGATATATCACTTGCCACATGGTTTTCAGTGACAATTCAGTTTCAGACAAATCGTTTGCACCTATAAAAGTTACAACAGCTAGGCAATCCAATACCTACAATAGAAGATGATAGATTCAGAAAACAGGAAGTATGTTAATTAGAAAAGAACCGGAGAGACAGCTACAATTTAAAAACTTCAAACTAGATCATACAGATGATTTCTTGAGTGCATCAGACCCAGTTACAAGTGCCTGAGACAACTGTGATACTGATTCCTCCATCAACTCATGGGCACTATTTCCAGCACCAATGGTAATGGCAAGCAATCCTTCAAACGAAAACACAAGTTACATAACCAGAAGCTAGACAAATGTCAAATGCATAGTTTGTGAAGGACTAAATAGTACCAATGGCACGAGAAGCTAAACAAGCCTCCTTTGTAGAACCCCTCTTGATTGAATTAATATACTGACTTAATAATGTAATATATCTGCAACAACCGTAAGAAAGCCATAAAGATGTATTAGACAACTCAGAGGTATCAACATTGACTTCAGATAACCAATTTAAAATATTGAGTAGATGAAGTCGACATTATTATAGATCAAAGCATCACAAGTGCATTATAAGTTCAGTCCATAAAGTTCGTACTAGCTATAGAATTTGTTATGCAGATTCGAGTAATAACGGACCCAATGGCAGAAAAAGATTCATGTAGCCGATCCAAAATAGTTGGGACTTAAGGCCTTGTTGTTATCGTTATTATTATTGCTGTATTCGAGTGATAACGGAGATAGATGAGACAACTTAAACTTGTAAATATCAGGTAACTAGGAACCTGATAAAGCAAGTATCTGGCCAAATAATTGTCAGCTATACTATAGTTAAATTAGCATCACAATAAAGCCTCAGAAAAAGAACTCACTTGTTTTCAACAAATATATGAAGAACATGCCCTTCAAAAGCATCGACAAGCCCAGACAAAGCCTTCTCTCTTGTTGATCCCCTTTGTCACGAAATAGGGAAGCCATATCAGTTTAACTCTACTTAAAAAATGTCAGCATTAAAGTAAAACTGCCTATCAGCATAATGAAAGTGCTACCGAGTAGAAACATAAAATACTACACAACAACTAAAATACATCTTTGAATATATGAATAAAATAAATTCAAAAAATGCAATTTCATTCTAGAAGCATATAAATGTTCCAGGTCCAAGCAAGAAAAAGAATTTGTAGAGGTTCCTCTCTTCAGAAACTTCACACAGCAAAAACCAAGGCAAAGAAGTTTCAACCTAATTCAAGGAATCAGACACTTCCACTTTTGCCCTAAGAATTTTGAGAGATCAATAGACTATCAGTAGAACATGTCCAGATTTTTATAAGCAGCAGAAGGTTCTTTGTAAATTTCTACATAGTCAGCAGTATTGAATACAATAAATATACCAAACACGACTAGCCACTTTCCACACAATTATTCTTGATATGACATAAAGCTATTTTTTGGTTTGTGCAAACAAAGCAGCACAAAAGAGTAAATACCAATGTTCTTAAACCATTAAAATGCATTTCATTACCATCATTGTTCAGGACTCACCTTATTTTTGGATCAAAATTAATCATTCACCATAACTTCTCTAATATCTAAATCAGATCAAATAGAATTTTTCATTTTTCATTTGCATACCAGTAACCATTTTTTAAAAAGACAGTCACCTATAAATATTCCCTCAGAGATCTATTCTAAGAGTTTGCTTGAAACCATAACCAAGTATTAATTATATGTTTTGTCAATGAACTCCAAATGCATAGGCCACCATATTAAGAATGGATGGCGTGTGGTATAGGAAACATTAGCCTAAACTGAACCGTGAACTATCAAGAAAACTTTCTCTCCTTTGATGTGCTGATAGCAAACGTAGTAACTATACAAATTACAAAAGTAATCTATATTAAAAGAACGTAGTCAAGGTTACCGTCATCAATATAAATTTGCATCAAGGAAATGATATTCCAACAGCAGTAAGAAAGAAAAAGTAAAAGAAGAAAGAAGGATAACTGAAAAAAGGAAGGAAATCAAGAAAGTTGTTGACCATGGAAGACTTAATGAAAGAGAGGATATATAGGTACCTCTTTTCGAAGAGAGCATCAATATACTTCTCCAGCTCGAACTCCTGAGAGTTCACGTATTCGGTCTCATTACCTAGCGTTAGCTCCGACAAGCCGGTCGAAACGGAACTCACGCTGTCGGCATCACTGCTGTCAAACTGATCACCACCTGCCTTGCGCCGGTGATCTGCAAGATCAAGATCTCCATCAAAACCAAATTTGTAAATCCTCGTATAACCTATACTCGATTCAAACAATTCCTATTCGAACAAACTTCCCAATCTAAATCAGAGATTCAATCTTTTCGCAGATCAACATACAACACCGAGAATGGACAGAAACGCTTACTCTTCCCCATGGCGAAAGCTCTAAAACGTCAGAATCGGGGCCTGTTAGCGACGGTTCCGAATCGAAGCGACGAGAACACCAAAACAACAGCGGGATTCGAGGGCTATAGACGGCTGGGAGGAGAGAATCGCGAGGAAGCAGCTGGAAACGATGGGATCAACTCGATCGCATAAGGGAAGAGCCATGTGACGATTGGAGCTGCCCGGAGAGGGGAGCGGAGGCGAGGGGAGGGGAGGGGAGGGGAGATTGGTAGGTGAGGGATCCTGTGGGGGAGGGGAAGGAACCGACGAAGAAGAGGGGGGGCAAGAAAACGTGAGGCAGACAGAGTACGGGATCGATTTCGCTTGACAAGCGGTGCGCGGTGGAGTAACGAAGAAAGAAAGCCCTAATTTTTATGGTGCCCAAATTGGGGTCTTGAGGAAACTTGCGATTCAATCCACCGCGTAAGCGTCAAGAAGTCGCCCGAAGATATTGGACCTCGAAAACAAACTAAAAAAACGACGGGTGTAAATGCATATGTTTGCATATAGTAAGTACGTCAAACGTTCTGAATAATCACATTAATTTAAATATAGAAAACCGAGGGTGGAAAGTGTAAAAGAACCTGACACGCGTTAGCTCAACCGTCCAGAAGATTCCTTCTCGATGTGGAATATTCTAAGAAAAAATAGTCGCCCATTACATGAAAAAAGCCACAAAAAAAGGGATAAATTATGATAAATAATTTTTAATTTAAGGAGATTCATTGACTTATAATAGTGGTAATAAATTGAGTCGTATTTATCTCAAATTCTTTTAACTCCTTTCGAAAACATGAGGAAATAGAATTAATTCAAATTCTCATGTAAAAAAATTTACTTAGCTAGTTAATTTGGTGATGTACTTTCTTAGGTTGAGGGTTCAAAATTCCTATTGAAAGATTTGACATCCAATTAGTGGTGATATATATGACTAATTTATCTTAGATTAACAATTCAAATTACTATTCAAAAAAATAAAAAACATATAGGCAGGAAGATCAATTTGGCAGTCATCACTTGTAGTTAAATTGTGTGACAGAGTTGTTTCCTCCAGTCCACTCAAATTTGCATCAAAAAGAGGCTGTTAATATGGGATCCTAATTTTCTTATCCATTTAATAGAACTGCAATTCTGGAACCACAGAAAATGATTTCTCAAATATATATGTGTGGTTCATCATCTTTAATAGGATGGGGTTTTCTCTGTGGACCAATCAAGTTTTAGGACCATGTCCTCTTGTGAGACAGTGGATTAAATATAGTAGTGGTTGGGCTTTCAAGAACAGTAGACTTGTTGGATTAGTCTCTTAAAGAAGGTGTGAAGGCTAAGCTATTATATATCACTACCAAATAATAAATGGATGTGATCTCAAAAAGGATGACATCTCTCTTTAACATTATGTTGGCTATATATAATATATACATATGTATATGTATATTAAGAACTTAATATATATGTATATACATATATCTGACTTGATCCAATCTCCATTAAGAACTTAATAGGCTAGTCTCAGACGTTATAATATCAACAATAATTAGAAATGAGGATTAGACTTTGACGGTATGATTCATATAGTAATTTGAAATGAAGGTTTTTCGGTCAGTGAATTAGCTTGCCAATTAGTGAACACTCAGCCATTGAAGAAGAGCTCTTTGCTGAGTCCAATAGTCCAACACCAAAACATCCAGACTTTCGTGGCTGCAAGCAAGAAGAAAGAAAGAGGAGTTCATGTGGAAGATAAGGTCAATGGTTCATCCGACCATCCATCCCACAACCAATTTCTTTGACCTTGCATAAAGAGATATATCAATGGCTCATTTGACCCATGCTTCGTGCGTCGTCAGTCGCCCAAGTGTATGTCGCCGCCAGTGATGAGATGGGCGAAGCCCCTTGCGTAGATCGCGCGTGTCGCTTGCCCGACCCCGTACTAAAAGTATCATAATTTTCTTGAACGATTTCGGAATCGCTATCACGATCCCAATCCGAAAACCTCTCTCCGAGCCCCACATGGTTGACTACCAAGTGATCATGGAGAATTTCAGACCTGAAAACCATCACCTCGGAGGTCTACGGTGGAGGTTTTCGTAGCTCGAGCACAAAAAAGAGTGCAACACGAGAACTTTCCAGGTGGTCACTCATCCTAGTACTACTCTTACCCAAGAACGCTTAACTTTAGAGTTCTGATGAGATTTGATGCTTTAGTGCTAGTATAAGCGCACTTGTGTTATGTGCGTCGTCCATCGCTTATGTGCATATCGCGGTCGGCGATGGGAAGGGCGGAGCCCCTTGCGTGGGTCGCGCACATCGCTGGCCCGACCTCGTCGCACTAAAACCATCATAACTTTCTCAAATGATCCTATAATTGCTATTGCAACTCCAATCCGAAAACCTCTCTTCGAGCCCCACATGGCTGACTACGAAGCAATCATGGAGAATTTCGGGCCCGAAAACCATCACCTCGGAGGTCTACGGCGGAGGTTTTCGTCACTCAGGCACAAAAAGGAGTGCAACATGAGGACTTCCCAAGATGTCACACATACTAGTACTACTCTCGCCCAAGCACGCTTAACTCGCTGGCCCGACCTCGTCGCACTAAAACCATCATAACTTTCTCAAATGATCCTATAATTGCTATTGCAACTCCAATCCGAAAACCTCTCTTCGAGCCCCACATGGCTGACTACGAAGCAATCATGGAGAATTTCGGGCCCGAAAACCATCACCTCGGAGGTCTACGGCGGAGGTTTTCGTCACTCAGGCACAAAAAGGAGTGCAACATGAGGACTTCCCAAGATGTCACACATACTAGTACTACTCTCGCCCAAGCACGCTTAACTTCGGAGTTTTAATGGGATATGGTGTTGGTGCTGCGTGCGTCGTCCGTCGCCTATGGGCGCGTCCCGGCCGGTAATGGGATGGGTGGAGCCCCTTGCATGGGTCGCATGCATCGCCGACCCGACCCTATCGTGCTAAAACCATCGTAGGAGGTTTTCATCGCTCTGGCACAAAAAGAAGTGCAACACAAGGACTTCATAGGGGGTCACCCATCCTAGTGTTACTCTCACCCAAGCATGCTTAACTTTGGAGTTCTTATGAGATCCAATGCTTTAGTGATGGCATGATTGCACCCATGCAACTTGTGTCGTTCATCACCTATATGCGTGTCGCAGCCGGCAATGGGATGGGTGAAGCCCCTTGTATGGGTTGCGCACATCGCCGGCCGGACCCCATGGTGCTAAAATCATCGTGAGAATTCTGGGTGAAAACCGTTGCCTCGGAGGTCTACAGTGAATATTTTCATTGCTCAAGCACAATAAGGAGTGCAACATGAGAAATTCTCGGGGGGTCAACCATCCTAGTACTACTCTCGCCTGGGCACGCTTAACTTCGGAGTTCTGATGGGATATGATGCTTTAGTGCTAGTATAATCGCACATGTGTAGTGTACATTGTTCGTCTCCTGTGCGCATGTCGTGGCCGCTGATGGGATGGGTGGAGCCCCTTGCATGGGTCGTGCGCATTGCCGGCCCAACCCCATCATGTTAAAACCATCATAAATTTCTCGAACGTTCTCGGAATCGCTATTGCGACCCCATTCCGGAAACCTTATCCAAGCACCACATGGCTAACTGTGAAGTGATCACGGAGAATTTCGGGCCTGAAAATCATCACCTCGGAGGTCAACGACGGAGGTTTTCGTCGCTAGGGTGCAAAAAGGAGTGCAACACGAGGACTTCCTAGGGGGTCACACATCCTAGTATTACTCTCGCCCAAGCACACTTAACTTCAGAGTTTTGATGGGATCTGGTGCTTTAGTACTAGTATGATCGCACCCATGTTGCGTGTGTCATCCGTTGCCTATGCGCACGTCGCGGCCTGTCACAGCCTTAGTTGGAATTGCCTAAGGCATGAGGCACCCTTGCGGCCAAGACGCGAACTTAGCTTGCGTTGCCTAAGTCACGCTTTGCCCTTGCGATATTGTTCCGCAAAGATCAGTCCACTAGCAACCTCTCGTAGGTCCCGAAGGACCTGTAAAAGAGAAAGTTGATTAGTTCGAAAAAACAAGCGACGAACAAGTCCCGAAGTCTCGTGAAAAGAGGAAGCTTTACAAGCAATTCAGCAAGCACCTTGTGTGCATAAGAGAAAAGAGAGAGAGGGGGAAAACAAGGGCTTTAGAAGGTTGAACGAACAACTGCAAGCCCACAAATAGCTGATCACCGAGTCCCAAGCGCGACAATAAGTTCCCGTCAAGGCAACGTGCGAACTTGTGAAGGAGTGTTCAACTCCCGGTACTATACCGAAGCTCCATCCAGCCCTGTGCCACCTGGGGGTTTCCAAGGGGCTGAGATGGCTGACATTTTGGTGAGCGGAGGCGGATTCCAGAAATCAGCTCGCGGCACACGAAAACGAGGCTGTTTTGGGGCTGTTTTGCTCGATTCGATGAGCGGTCGCTTTGTAACGCTGCAGCTTATTCGAACTTACATTTTTACAAGCAAAATGACCCAAAACCAAGACAAAACATGCTATCAAGAAGTTATACATGTAAGTGTGAGTGACGAACGGTTCATTAAACGGAGTTGTTGCGAGTGTACGACGACCGTTCGTGACATTCTCTCCCACTTAAACTATCGACACCCTCGTCGACGCTTGTTGGTAGTTGTTGATGATTGCTTCTTTATGTCGTAGGGCGTCTTCAGGCTCCCAACTGGCTTCAGTTCGGGGAAGCTTTCACCACTTCACCAAGTACTCTGTCTGCTTAGCTCCATTGGGTAGCTTTATCTTACGGTCCACTAAAATGGTTTCAACTCGCTTCTCGTAGGAGGCAGTGGTGGGAGGTAGCCGAGTTGGAACACTTCGGGAAGCATATCGCGGATCCGAGTGGTAGGCTTTTAGGTTGCTGGCGTGAAGAACGTTATAAATTTTGAACTACGCCGGCAGCTGCAACTTGTAGGAGACGTTGCCTACCATGCTGATAATTGGGAATGGCTCTTTATACTTGCACACCAATCCTTTGTGGATTTTGTTCCTAAAGAATTGGAGTGATGCTGGTTGGAGCTTTACCAACACCAAATCGCCGACCTTGAACTATTACGGTCGCCTTCTCAAGTCTGCCCACTTCTTCATTCTCCCTGCCGCCTTCTCCAAGTAAGCCCATGCAATATCTGCATTTCAGTGCCACTCCTTTGCGAAGTGGTAAGCTAACCGACTACTCCCAGTATACCCAATTACCATGGTGTGAGGAGTTGACGGTTGTTGTCCTGTAATAATCTCGAATGGGCTCTTATTGGATGCAAAGCTCCGCTGCAAGTTGTAGGAGAATTGGGCAACGTCCAACAACTTCACCCAATCTTGTTGGTTGGCACTCACGTAGTACCGAAGATATTGTTCCAAGAGCGAGTTTATCCTTTCAGTCTGGCCATCCGTCTGAGGGTGGAGGCTTGTAGAGAAATATTACTTTGACCCCAACAATTTGAATAGCTCGGTCCAGAATCGTCCTAGGAACCGAGCGTCTCGATCACTAATGATATTATGCGGGACTCCCCAATATTTCACCACATCCTTCATCATTAGCTTGGCCGCCTCTTCTGCTGAACAGTGTAGGTGAGCAGCAATGAAAGTTGCATACTTTGAAAACTGATCGACCACCACGAGTATCGATCCGAGTCTCCCTACAAGTGGCAAGCTTGATATGAAATCCAAGGAAATGCTCTCCCACGGCCTTTTTGGTACGGGCAACGGCTCCAAAAGTCCCACTGGCTTCCGCTGCTCCACCTTGTCTTGTTGGCAAGTAAGGCATGTTCGAACATATTCCTCCACATCAGTCCCCATCTTCGACCAGTAGAAGGCCCTCTCCACGAGAGCCAACATTCTGTGAATGTCTAGGTGTCCAGCCCAAAGGGAATCGTGACACTCTCTCTTAAGAGTTCACGCCTCAAATTGTCTACTCAGGGAACATAAACTCTATTCCCTTTTATGTAAACGAGTCCCTCCTGGACCCAAAATTATCATGTCTTACCTTCTTTGATGAGTTGCATCATGATAACTGCTTGTGGGTCACTATACAGTCTATCCCTAATCCTGGAAAGGAAGTTGGAGTACAATTGACTTGCTTAGCCTCCGCCCTCCAATTGTGCGACATTCACGCACTCCACTTTCCGACTCAATGCATCAGCCATGACATTTGCCATATCAAATTCAGCCAAGAAGTCCTACCATCATGCTTGTTTTGGGAAAAGTTTCTTCTGTGTTTGGAAATAGCTCAGAGCGATGTTGTCTGTCCTCAGCACAAATCGCGATTCGAGAAGGTAGTGTCGCCAAACTCGTAGACAGTGGATCACCGCTGTCATCTCCTTCTCATGCACTGAATATCGCCGCTCAGTTTCATTGAGCTTGTGACTCTCGTATGCCATCGGATGACTCTCCTGCATAAGTACTTCCCCAATAGCGAAGTCCGAAGCATCTGTATGTACTTCAAAAGGCTCCTCATAGTCTAGCAATTTGAACACTAGTTCTTCTATAACAGTAGCCTTCAGATCTTGGAATTCTATTTCACATTTGTCAGACCACTTCCAAGGCTACTCCTTCTTTAGTAGCTTCGTCAGTGGAGTTGCACGCTTCGAGTACCCCGCTATGAAGCATCGATAATAGTTGACGAAACCAAGGAAGGATCTCAACTCTAGCACCTTCTTTGGAGTTCGTCATTCCACAACTGCTTGCACTTTTGATTTGTCCATACGAATGGAACCATCCCTGATTCGATGCCCCAAGAATAAGATCTCTGTTTGGGCGAAGTAGCATTTCTCCCTTTTTACAAACAAAGTGTTCTCCTTGAGAACCTTGAAAATTGTCCGAAGGTGCTGAACATGCTCCTCGAGCGTTTTGCTATATACAACGATATCATCTAAGTAGATGACCACGAACTTGTCCAAATACTCCTCGAATAGTTGGTTCATGAGAGTATAGAACCATTGGTTAAGCCGAAAGGCATCACCAAGAACTCAAACTCTCCATACCTGGTCACACATGTAGTCTTCGCTTCATCGCCTTCAGCAATGATCACCTGCCAATACCCCGACCGAAGGTCGAGTTTCGAGAAATACTTAGCTTTGCCCAACTGGTCGAATAAGTCCGCGATGAGCGGGATGGGATACTTGTTCTTCACTGTCACTTTGTTAAGGGCTCGGTAATCGACGCATAGTCGGAGGCTCCCATCTTGTTTCTTCTGGAAGAGAACTGGAGCTCCGAAAGGTGCTTTAGAGCTGCGGATGAGACCACCGCTTAGTAGTTCACCTAACTGCTTTCTGAGTTCTGCCAACTCTGACGGGGACATGCGATAGGGTGGTCTCGCTAGAGATTTCACTCCTGGCTCCAGCTCGATGTTGTGATCCACGCCTCTGCGTGGTGGAAGAGTCTTCGGTAACTCGGGTGGCATAACATCATTGAACTCTTTCAGGACGTTCGCCACCACAGCAGGTTCTTAAATGGCCTTCTCGTCGATTGGCTCTAGCTTCATAGCAATCACAAATGTTAATTCACCTTTTCGCACCCCTTTCTTTAGTTGTAATGTCGATATGTGTTGGGGCTCCTTGGTTCCTCTCCGAGAGACAGGAACCACGCAGGGGTCGTCACCTCCCATCATACACAGAGTTCAAGAACGACATTGGCACCAACTTCACTGCGTGCATAAACTTCATTCCAAGAATCACTTGGAAGTCATCTAGTGGCACTGCCATCATGTTGGTGTTCCCGCTCCATGTTCCGATTTTGATGGGAACTCCCTTCGCCAACCCGGAGATTCGCCTGGCCTCTGAGTTCACCGCCTTCATTCGGCTTGGGCTCTTCTCCAAGATCAACCCAAGTCGTTGTGCTTCTCGATCGGCTATGAAGTTGTGGGTAGCGCTCGTGTCCACCATTGCATGGGTCGTTTGGCCATTTAGCTTGATGTCCACATATATCAACTCACTACTTTCTGCTTTTTGTAGCTTTGTCTTCATGTTCTCCCCCACTTGACCCTGCATGGCGTTCAACAAACGCATTGCTCCCATCAGGGGTCCTTGCGACTCCTCGACATCATTGCTGGATTCAGAACTGCTCGAACTAAGAGCAATAGCTTTGCCCTTATCCGATCGGGGGGTGGATGGAAGCCGCCAAAGCATTGAGTGCCTGTTTTTGTGGGCACTCTCTCACCATGTGCGGTCCTCCGCACAAGAAGCATCCTCTAGGTTTTATGGCCTTGCCTTTCGGGTTTGGCCCTTTTGTGGGAACTCTTCTTCTTTTGTTCGCCCCCGAGCTCCTTCCCTCGAGAATGTTTTGGAGTGCGATTGCCTGAAGATTGTTTCCTTCTCCTTGGGTCTTCAGAGGAAACAAAGTCGGTGAGCCTTTCTGCGGCAGTAATTGCCTCGACCACATCGGTGACATTCCTTCGATTTAGTTCCTGTTAAGCCCATGGCTTCAAACCATCGAGGAAACTGAACAACTTGTCCTTCTCGGACATGTCCTGTATGTCCAGCATTAGTGCAGAAAATTGTTTCACATAGTCTCGAATGGTGGTACTCTGGCGGAGTTGTCTCAACTTCCTTCTTACGACGAACTCTGTGTTCTCCGGTAGGAACTGAGTTCTCAACTCCCGCTTCAAGTCCTCCCATGTGTCAACCCGACATTGACCTTGTTCGATCTCCTCCCAATGGGTTCGCCACCAAAGTTTCGCATCTCTGTTCAGATACATTATTGCTATAGAAACTTTGGTATCTTCAGAATCGGGCCTCTAGCTCGAAAGTATTGTTCCATGTCGAACAGAAAGTTCTCGAGCTCTTTGGCATCTCTGGCCCCTCCATATCCATGAGGCTCGGGTGCCCTAAAATTTTATGGTGGTGCAATATGGGTGTTGCTTCCTCCCGCATTTAGTGCTCTAGTAAGCATAGTCACCCTTGAAATGAGTTCCGCCACAACTTCTTACAGGTGTTGCACGGAGTCTTTGGTGTCATCTGACAGTCAGTCGACTAGGGCCTCGACTTTGTCGATCTTGGACTCTACTTCCTCTTATGAGCTCTCTATCCCGACAAGCCTTTGTTGGCCAAGGTAGAGTTCCTCCACTCTAGCTTCAAGAACATTCAAGCGAGTTTCCGCCGTTGTGAGTCTCTCCTTGTGACTCCTTTTCTCAGTTAGTGCTCCAGATTGTGCTTCCTCCACTCGCGGAGAGTAGCCAACTTCTCGCTCATCATGTTCGCTGTCACGCTCCTCTTGAGCGGCTCTAATAGCATGAGAGCGAGTGTGCATATGCAGCCCACCTGCGGCTGCTTGGGGCAAGGGTCTAGCTTGTTGGGAAATCATAGGGGGCGACATCATATGCGCAGCGGAAGAACAAGAAAACAAAAATCCCCGATTCCCAAAAAGATGTTCATCGTCGTGCGAAGATTGGTGCGCAAAATCCGCAAAAACACAAAACTGCGTATAGAGATTGTGTTACCTAGGGAGATCATATATCCCTGTTTCCTTGCAGATCCTTAGGAGAGGGTGAAGGAGGTCAAGCGTCCTCCTCTCTAGCGGTGATCCACACAGCAGGGTTGCGACGACGCTCCTCAAAACTCCAGGCCTACTCTGAGGTGGAGAGGGAGAGGAGAATAGGAAGGGCAAGCAAAGACTCTAGCCTATGAGGCTGTGAATCCCTCCTATTTATAGAGATCCCGTGTCAAAACCCTAATGGGTCCTTTCCCTAGTGGGTATTGGATCTGCATCCAATAAGACAAGGGCTCCGTCGGATATCTCATATCCGAACCTCTACTCATCGCAATGCCTACCATATGTGTGTGACCCTCTAGGCCCAATATCGAGCTGGCCGTGAGTCATACCTGTCAGAACTCCTTCTAACTCAATGAATTATTATCTCTGTAATAATTCACTCGACTCATCGACTACGGAAGTACTAGGCCACTACGCCGTAGTCCCCAGACGATACAGGGGAATCCAATCCATTGGACCTGTCTGTCCTCAGTTACCATGTACCTATAGTCCCTCATCCATCTAATATCCCAGAGACCGTATATCGAGCATGGTGCTGTCAGACCCATACGGTTTCTACTCGAGTCTCGCTCTAATCGGATTCTCCCGGAGAACTCTTTCTCTCTCAACCCGAATGACCCTGGCCAGGGATTTGTCTGAGCAAGAACACATGGGATATTCCTCTCATGATACCGAGAGTGGATGATCCTCTATCGACACTCAATAGCCCTCGTAAGGTCGACTACCACTCCCAATGACCAGCTGTACTAGATCTGGGAACAGCCAAACCTATAAGTCTGGTATCAAAGAGTGGAGCACTCATACAGGACATCCTTGGTGTCTCAAGTCTAAGAACCAGATACACCACTAGGACTACGGAATCGTTGTCTGATAATAAGGCATCATCAACCATCCAGCATTCCGTAAGCGGATCAATCAGTGAACTCATTCTCCAATGAGCACCTGTACTGTATCCCTAGTGTCCCTACACGAGCAGCTATGAGACCAGCTGCATCCATCATATGGACGGGTATACAGCACACCAGTCTATCCGGTTATCACGATGTCCCTCTCGAGTAACCTATGACCGGGATTATTTAGGATATGTGTTTAAAGGTGAATCGATCTCATTATCGTGATCTCATCACGATCCGATTCCCATTGCACAAATCCAAGGACATCACAATATATATGCATTTATGCAATAGTTATAAAGTGATATACGCCAAAATATAATAAGCAAAAAGATTCTGTATCAAGTCACACGTGCCATCACTCACGTGATTGGCTTGCTGGGCACTTATGACTAGCAATCTCCCACTTGACCTAAAGCCAATCACCTATGTGTCTGATCCCCATCAGACCCCTGTGACGCTCAAAGACAATCTGAGACAATGGCTTTGTTAGTGGATCTGCAATGTTATCTTCGGATGGAACTCTTTCCACTGCTACATCTCCTCGGGTCACGATCTCTCTGATAAGGTGGAACCTCCTCAGAACATGCTTAGATTTCTGATGAGACCTAGGTTCCTTCGCTTGAGCAATTGCCCCGTTGTTGTCGCAATATAGGGAAATCGGCTCCTCACTATCCGGCACGACTCCCAAATCTGTGATGAACTTCTTCAACCAGACTCCCTCCTTTGCTGCATCTGATGCAGCAATGTACTCCGCCTCTGTGGTCGAGTCAGCAGTGGTATCTTGCTTGGAACTCTTCCAGCACACTGCTCCTCCATTCAAGGTGTACACATACCCTGAATTCGACTTGCTATCATCGACATCAGACTGAAAACTTGAGTCAGTGTAGCCTTCAACCTTAAGGCTATTACCTCCATATACTAGTAAAAGATCCTTAGTCCTTCTCAAGTACTTAAGGATACACTTTACTGCTTTCCAGTGCTCCAAGCCTGGATCCGCCTGATACCTGCTCGTGACACTCAGAGCATGCGCTATATCAGGCCTAGTACATAGCATGACATACATGATATACCATATTGCTGAGGCATAAGGTATCATATCCATGTTCGCCCTTTCTTAGAATTTTCAATGCCAAACATTTTGACAATGGTTTCTATGTTCCTGGACTGGGACAAGCCAAGCATCCTCTTGGATCTATCTCTATAGATTCTAATCCCCAAGATATAGGATGCTTCCCCTAAGTCCTTTATGGAGAAGTGTCTAGATAACCAAGTCTTTACAGTGGATAGCATTCCTACGTCATTCCCAATGATGAGGATGTCATCCACATATAACACCAAAAAGGTGATAGCGCTCCCACTTACCTTTCTGTATACACAAGGCTCATCTTCGTTCTTAACGAAGTCATAAGATCTGATTGCCTCATCAAATCTTATGTTCCAACTTCGGGAAGCTTGCTTTAGTCCATAAATGGATCTAAGCAACCTACACACCTTATCTAGGCAGTTCTTGGACACGAATCCCTCAGGTTGCATCATATACACCTCCTCCTCCAGGTTCTCGTTGAGGAATGCGGTTTTCACATCCATCTGCCAGATCTCATAATCATAGTGTGCTGCAATAGCCAATAGAATTCTGATGGATTTTAGCATTGCTACGGGTGAGAAAGTTTCGTCGTAGTCAACACCTTGCCTTTGACGATACCCCTTAGCCACTAGCCTTGCTTTATAGGTCTCTACCTTTCCATCTACTCCGATCTTTTTCTTAAAGATCCACTTGCAACCGATGGGTACAATACCTTCGGGTGCATCAACTAGGTTCCAAACCTTATTGGAGTACATAGAATCCATCTCAGAATTCATGGCTTCTTTCCACTTCCCGGAGTCTATACTCATAATAGCCTCCTCGTAGGTCTGAGGATCAATATCCTCTACATCCTCTGCTCTAATATGTCCCACATATCTCTCAGGAGGATGGGATACTCTATCAGACCTGCGTAAAGTTGAAACTTGTGTATTAGATACCTGAACAGACTCGGGCTGTAGAGTGGTGCTTGAGCTTGGTTCTCCAACCTCGCTCAATTCTATCATTCTCCCACTGTCTCCGTCAAGAATGTGTTCCTTCTCAAGGAACACTGCTCTCTTAGCTACAAAGACCTTTTGGTCCTCGAGATGATAGAAGTAATACCCACAAGTTTCCTTGGGGTATCCCACAAATTTACATCGCCCTGTCCTTGATTCTAACTTATCGGGGTTGTGTCTTTTAACATGGGCAGAGCAGCCCCAAATCTTAACTACTTTAAGATCAGGCTTCTTCCCTTTCCATATCTCATATGGTGTAGACACCACCGACTTAGTTGGAACTCTGTTCAGAAGGTAAGCTGCGGTTTCTAGGGCATATCCCCAGAATGAGATGGGTAGGTCAGCGAAACTCATCATGGACCGTACCATATCTAATAATGTACGATTTCTCCTTTCAGAGACACCATTGAGCTGAGGTGTATAAGGAGGTGTCCATTGGGATAATATCCCATGGTCCTTGAGGAAGTGAGTAAACTCTGTACTTAAGTACTCACCTCCTCGATCTGATCGAAGAGTTTTGATACTCTTTCCAGTCTGGTTCTCCACCTCATTCTTATACTCTCTGAATTTCTCAAAGGCCTCGGACTTGTACTTCATTAAGTACACATATCCATACCTTGAGAAATCATCAGTAAATGTAATGAAGTAGGAGTAACCTCCAATGGCATGAGTTGACATGGGTCCACATACATCACTATGTATGAGTTCCAACAACTCAGTGGCTCTCTCTCCAGTTCCACTAAATGGAGAGTTGGTCAGTTTTCCACGAATGCAAGGCTCACAAGTTGCATATGACACATAGTCGAATGGATCTAGATATCCATCATTTAGCAACTTTTGAATCCTTCTTTCATGGATGTGACCTAGCCTACAATGCCACAGGTATGCACTGTTCAACTCATCTCGTTTCCTTTTGGACACATTTATATTCATGATATGTGGAGTGGTGTCTAACATAAATAAACCATTATGCAATGTTCCTTTCGTGATGATCTTATCATCTAATAATATCGAACAACCATTGTTCTCAAAAACAAATTTATATCCACTAACTGTTAAACATGAAATGGAGATAATGTTTTTGATAATAGAAGGAACAAAATAACATGCATCTAATGCAATAAAAGCTCCACTAGGCAGATGTAGGGCGACCTCACCAACAGCTAATACAGCAACTTTTGCTCCATTACCCATCTTGAGGTCCATCTCGCCTCTCTCTAGTCTCCTAGGCCTTGCCAGAACCTGCAACGAATTGCATATATGATAAGCACTACCGGTATCTAATACCCATGTGTTATCATAAGAGTCTGACAAATGGAGACTGATCATGAATGTACCTGAAGCTTCATCAAGCTTTTGTTTCGCCCTTTCTGCAAGGTACTCTTTGCAGTTTCTCTTCCAGTGCCCATCTTTACCACAGTGGAAGCACTGGCCTTTGTCCTTTGTTGGGTCTTTCTTAGCAACCTTTGCTTTACCTTGTTTGCCCTTGCCCTTTCCCTTCTTAAGGGACCTTTCTGCTTTCCTTTTCTTTTTGGTCTCACCAGTGTAGAGAACTGGCTTCTCTTTCTTAATAGTACTCTCTGCCTCCCTCAACATATTGAGGAGCTCTGGGAGAGTCACCTCAAGCTTGTTCATATTAAAGTTCATTATGAACTGTGAAAAGGAATCTGGTAGGGACTGAAGCACAATGTCCACACACAAGTTATCCTCTAGGACCATTCCTAGACCTGTGAGTTTCTCTATCCACTCAATCATTTTTAGGACATGGTTCTGAACCGGTGTCCCCTCAGTCATCCTAGCGCGGAAAAGGCTCTTGGATATCTCATATCGTTGAGTCCTTCCCTGTTCCTCAAACAATTTACGGACATGTAGGAGAATGGATCTGGCATCCATCTTTTCATGTTGTCTCTGTAACTCTGGAGTCATAGAGCCCAACATATAGCACTGAGCAAGAGTGAAGTCATCAATGTACTTCACGTAGCGAGCGATCTCATCCTCGCTTGCCCCTTCTTCGGGCGTAGGCATCACTGTATCAAGGACGTACACGATTTTCTCCGTTGTGAGAACAATTCTCAAGTTACGGAGCCAATCCGTATAATTTGGACCAGTGAGGCGGTTGACATCAAGTATGCCACGTAAGGGATTTAAAAGCGACATTTTCTGAAAATAAAGATGTAGCAAAAAATGAATAACATGCAGATTTTGCAAGAAATAAACTATCAAGATATGGACTTCTATCTTAATATGCTCCCACTATTTTACTAACGAGTCACGCGACACCCTCAGCACGTGAAACGGAAGTCTCCGGCAGACTTCTAGTGGGGATCAGGATCCAATCAGCGTCTTAGTGTAACCTCGAGGGACTCGACCAATCACACTAAGCCTAAAAGGTAGACAACTCTTGCCGATCACAACTCCTTGTGATTCCCGTCCTGTTTGGCCTCCGAATCACCATGGCCTCGAGGGACTCGACCAACCATGATGCTCGGTTAAGTCAACACCTTCGTTACAAGATGAGTCTGATTTGATGATATACCCTCGAGGGACTCGACCAAGCATATCATGCCCTCAGGTCACCGGTGACATCTCTATGTCGTAAGCAAGATAGCGAATCGCGATATAGGTGAGTCTCGAGGGACTCGACCAACTCAACCTACACCGGGATTCGGTTCCTACTCATAACGATGGAAGGCCACGTGGGTCAATCTAATTGCCTCACGTTTACCGACTTAATATTATCGAGAGATGTTTCTATGATTTGGTCTCCTAATATGACATGTCACACATATACATATTTAATATATATCTACATCGCATGCAAATATATATACATATCTAGTATGTGTATAAGCAATCACACCAGATGATCATGGACCACAACCTAATATGATTAGGCCCGAGCCAGTAGGCCTAATCACTCACATCAAGATCTATGTGTGCAACGGTGCATCTCCATGCCTTGTGATCGTCCATCTCGTCCTCGTCGGTTCCGTCGACATCTTGATGCATCTCCATGCATCAAGATCGTCCGTCTCGTGGGTCCCGCTATGGCTTCCACGCTCCCGCTGCGCCTCCTCATGTGATTACAACTTAATCATAGGCACGCAGGCCCGACAATAAACGAGAAATATAATGGAGGTTCGCAGACCTCAATAATAATAATCACAAGTACACACATCACACGGTCCATGATCATCCGTCCACTCATCATACATCACATGTATAAATAATCATCATCATGTAGGACTACTAGATAATAATAAAAATAATAATCAACTAAACCTTTTAATTAATTAATATTTTCTGAAATCAGGGATATATAGGGAATTTCTCAATTCCTAAGGGTATTTTCGTAATTTGGACAAAAGACAGAAACTGGAATTTCTCAAATTCCGAGGGGGCAAAACTGTCTTTTTGCCTAGAAAACCCTAATGCCCTTCTCCCCCTTGCTGTTGCGCCGCCGCCGCCGCCACCCTGCTGGCGGCGGCCTGTGCGGCGAGGGCGAGGGCACTGCCCTCGCCTGCAGGTGGCACGCCCGCTGGGGTCGCTGCCGCTGCAGGTGGGCGCCCCCGCGGGCGGTTCTGCCCGCGAGTCAGCGCCCGCAGGTGGTGCTGTCTCGCTGGCGGCCGCCCCTGCGGGGTTTTTGCCAGTGGGAGCAGCGGCCACAGGCGCCGCTGCCCTGCGGTGCCTCAGCCCGCGCTGCTGCCCCGCGGCGCCTCTGCCCGCAGGCAGCCAGCCCCGCCGGCAGCAAGCCTGCTGCAAGCAGGCCGCCGGCCGGCTGCTGCAGACACAGCGCTTGCGCATGCGCCGGCGCTGTGCTGCCTGGCTGCGACTGCGGCTGCCGCTGCAGGTGGCTGCAGGCATGCAGATCGAGGGCAGCAACTGTTGCTGCCCTTCCTCGCTTTTGCGTCAACGATTTTGACGTCAAAATTCTTCCTAAACACAACACACGCAGTTCAAAAACCAATCATTCGCACGAACAACCTGGCTCTGATACCACTGTTGGGAAATCATAGGGGGCGACATCATATGCGCAGCGGAAGAACAAGAAAACAAAAATCCCCGATTCCCAAAAAGATGTTCATCGTCGTGCGAAGATTGGTGCGCAAAATCCGCAAAAACACAAAACTGCGTATAGAGATTGTGTTACCTAGGGAGATCGTATATCCCTGTTTCCTTGCAGATCCTTAGGAGAGGGTGAAGGAGGTCAAGCGTCCTCCTCTCTAGCGGTGATCCACACAGCAGGGTTGCGACGACGCTCCTCAAAACTCTAGGCCTACTCTGAGGTGGAGAGGGAGAGGAGAATAGGAAGGGCAAGCAAAGACTCTAGCCTATGAGGCTGTGAATCCCTCCTATTTATAGAGATCCCGTGTCAAAACCCTAATGGGTCCTTTCCCTAGTGGGTATTGGATCTGCATCCAATAAGACAAGGGCTCCGTCGGATATCTCATATCCGAACCTCTACTCATCGCAATGCCTACCATATGTGTGTGACCCTCTAGGCCCAATATCGAGCTGGCCGTGAGTCATACCTGTCAGAACTCCTTCTAACTCAGTGAATTATTATCTCTGTAATAATTCACTCGACTCATCGACTACGGAAGTACTAGGCCACTACGCCGTAGTCCCCAGACGATACAGGGGAATCCAATCCATTGGACCTGTCTGTCCTCAGTTACCATGTACCTATAGTCCCTCATCCATCTAATATCCCAGAGACCGTATATCGAGCATGGTGCTGTCAGACCCATACGGTTTCTACTCGAGTCTCGCTCTAATCGGATTCTCCCGGAGAACTCTTTCTCTCTCAACCCGAATGACCCTGGCCAGGGATTTGTCTGAGCAAGAACACATGGGATATTCCTCTCATGATACCGAGAGTGGATGATCCTCTATCGACACTCAATAGCCCTCGTAAGGTCGACTACCACTCCCAATGACCAGCTGTACTAGATCTGGGAACAGCCAAACCTATAAGTCTGGTATCAAAGAGTGGAGCACTCATACAGGACATCCTTGGTGTCTCAAGTCTAAGAACCAGATACACCACTAGGACTACGGAATCGTTGTCTGACAATAAGGCATCATCAACCATCCAGCATTCCGTAAGCGGATCAATCAGTGAACTCATTCTCCAATGAGCACCTGTACTGTATCCCTAGTGTCCCTACACGAGCAGCTATGAGACCAGCTGCATCCATCATATGGACGGGTATACAGCACACCAGTCTATCCGGTTATCACGATGTCCCTCTCGAGTAACCTATGACCGGGATTATTTAGGATATGTGTTTAAAGGTGAATCGATCTCATTATCGTGATCTCATCACGATCCGATTCCCATTGCACAAATCCAAGGACATCACAATATATATGCATTTATGCAATAGTTATAAAGTGATATACGCCAAA
Organism: Musa acuminata AAA Group; assembly: GCF_036884655.1. Taxonomy (NCBI): domain Eukaryota; kingdom Viridiplantae; phylum Streptophyta; class Magnoliopsida; order Zingiberales; family Musaceae; genus Musa; species Musa acuminata. The sequence continues at coordinate 34,652,456 of NC_088340.1, forward strand.
ATATAATAAGCAAAAAGATTATGTATCAAGTCACACGTGCCATCACTCACGTGATTGGCTTGCTGGGCACTTATGACTAGCATAGCTTGCCCCATCTTGCTTGATTCACCACGATGCTTTGCCATGGTGAAGTTACGAAGTTCCTTCGCTACTCGCTCGAAGTGCTTGCCCACTCTGATACCACAATGTCACGGCCTTAGCTGGAATTGCCTAAGGCGTAAGGCACCCTTGCGGCCAAAACGCGAACTTAGCTTGTGTTGCCTAAGTCGTGCTTCGCCCTTGCGATATTGCTCCACAAAAATCAGCCCACTAGCAACCCCTCGCAGGTCCCGAAGGACCTGTAAAAATGAAAGTTGATTAGTTCGAAAGAACGTGCGACGGACAAGTCCCGAAGTCTCGCGAAAAGGGGAAGCTTTACAAGCAATTCAGCGAGCACCTTACGTGCACAAGAGAAAAGAGAGAGAGGGGAAAAACAAGGGCTTTAGAAGGTTGAATAAATAGCTGCAAGCCCACAAACAACTGCTCACCGAGTCCCGGGCACGACAACAAGTTCCCGTCAAGGCAACGTGCGAACTTGTGAATGAGTGTTCAACACCCGGTACTATACCAAAGCCCCATCCAGCCCTGTGCCACCCGATGGGTTCCAAGGGGCTGAGATGGCTGACATTTTGGTGAGCGGAGGCAGATTCCAGAAATCAGCCTGTGGTACACGAAAATGGAGCTGTTTTGGGGCTATTTTGGTCAGTTCGGTGAGTGGTCGCTTTGTAACATTGTAGCTTGTTCAAACTTACATTTTTACAAGAAAAATGACCTAAAACCAAGATAAAACATGCTGTCAAGTAGCTATACATGTAGGTTTAAGCGATGAACGGTTCGTTGAACGGAGTTGTTGCGAGTGCGCGACGACCGTTCGTGACAGGCCGGTGATGGGATGGGTGGAGCCCCTTGCGTGGGTCACGCACGTCGTCGGCCTAACCCCGTTGCACTAAAACTATCATAACTTTCTAGAACAATCTCGGAATTACTATTGCGACCCCAATCCGGAAACCTCTCTCTGAACCCCATGTGGCTGATTATAAAGCGATCACGAAAAATTCTGGGCCCGAAAACCATCGCCTCGGAGGTCTACTACGGAGGTTTTCGTTGCTCGGGCGTAAAAAGGAGTGCAACACGAGAACTTCCTAGGGGATCACCCATCCTAGTGCTACTCTCGCCCAAGCATGCTCAACTTTGGAGTTTTTTATGGGATCTGATGCTTTAGTGATGGTATGATCACACCCATGCAACTTGCATCATCAGTCGCTTATGCGCGAGTCGTAGCCAGAAATGGGATGGGCGAAGCCCCTTGTGTGGGTCGAGCATGTCGCCGATCGGACCCTGTGGCACTAAACCATCGTAACTCTCTCGAATGATCTCGAAATCTCTATTGTGACCCCAATCCAGAAACCTCTCATTGAGCCCCATGTGGTTGACTACAAAGCGGTCACCGAGAATTTCGAGCCCGAAAACCATTGCCTCGGAGGTCTATGATGGAGATTTTCATCGCTCGGGCGCAAAAAGGAGTGCAATATGAGAATTTCCTAAGGGGTCAACTATCCTAGTACTACTCTCGCCTAAGCATACTTAACTTTGGAGTTCTGATGAGATATGGTGCTTTAGTGCTGGTATGATCGCACCCGTGCAGCGTGCATCGTCTATCGCCTATGCACGCATCGCAGCTACCGATGGGATGGGTGGAGCCCCTTGCGTGAGTCACTCGCATCACTGACACAACCCTGTGGCACTAAATCCATTGTAAATTTCTCGAACGATCTCGAAATTTCTATTGCGACCATAATCTAGAAACCTCTCTCCGAGCCCCATGTGGTTAACTATGAAGCTATCACGAAGAATTCCAGGCCTGAAAACCATCACCTCGGAGGTCTACGATGGAGGTTTTCATCGCTCGGGCCCAAAAAGGAGTGCAATACGAGGACTTCCTAAGGGGTTACACATCATAGTACTACTCTCGCCTAAGCACGCTTAACTTCGAAGTTCTGATGGGATCTAGTACTTTAGTGCTAGTATGAGCGCACCGATGCAGCGACCATCGTCCATCGCCTATGTGCGCGTCGCGATCGGTGATGGGATGGGTGGATCCCCTTGTATGGGTCGCGCGCGCCGTCGACCCGACCCCATCACGTTAAAACCATTGTCATCGTAACTTTCTCAAACAATCTCGAATTGCTATTGTGACACCAATCCAAAAACCTCTCTCTGAGCCCCACGTGGTTGATTGTGAAGCAATCACGGAGAATTCTGAGCTTAAAAACCATCGCCTCTGAGGTCTACTGCATAGGTTTTCATCGCTCGTGCATAAAAAAGAGTGCAACACGAGGACTTCCCAAGTGGTCACCCATGCAAGTACTACTCTCGCCCAAGCACGCTTCACTTTGGAGTTTTGATGGGATCTAGTGCTTTAGTGCTGGTATGATCACACCCATGCTATGTGTGTCGTTTGTCACCTATGTGCATGTAGCAGCTGACGATGGGATGGGCGGAGACCCTTGCGTCGATCACGCACATCGCCGACCCGACCCCGTAGTGCTAAAACCATCTTAACTTTCTCGAACGATCTCAGAATCGTGAAACCTCTCTCCGAGCCCCACGTGACTGACTGCGAATCGGTTATAGAGAATTTCGAGCTCGAAAACCATTGCCTCAGAGGTCTATGGTGGTGGTTTTCATTGCTCGGGCGCCAAAAGGAGTGTAACACGTGGACTTCCTATGGGGTCTCTCATCCTAGTACTACTCTCGCCCAAGCATGCTTAACTTTAGAGTTCTGATGGGATCCAATACTTTAGTGCTAGTATAATCGCACTCTTGCTGCGTGCATCGTCCGTCTTACTATGTATGTGTGTGTCATCCAAGGACTGTCCAGATAAGATATGTAGATTGCTTGGTTCCATTTATGAACTAAAGCAAGCTTCCCGAAGTCAGAACATAAGATTTAATGAGACAATCAGACCTTATGACTTTGTTAAGAACGAAGATGAGCTTTGTATATACAGGAAGGTAAGTGGGAGCGCTATCACCATCTTAATATTATATGCGGATGACATCATAATGATTGGGAAAGATGTATGAATGCTATACATATTAAAGACTTGGTTATCTATACACTTCTCCATGAATGACTTAAGGGAAGCATCCTATATCTTGGGGATTTAGATCTATAGAAATAAATTCAAGAGAATGCTTAGCTTGTCTCAATCCAGGTACATAGACACCATTGTCAAAAGATTTTGCATGAAAAATTCTAAGCGAGGTCTCAAACCGATGAGATATGAGATATCGCTTTCTATGAGTATATCCCCAAAGGCTCATGAAGAAAGGGCGAACATGGATAGGATACCCTATGTCTTAGCAATAGGGTCTATTATGTATATCATGCTATGTACCAGGCCTGATATAGCGCATACTCTGGGTGTCACGAGTAGATATTAGGCAGATCTAGGCTTGGAGCACTAAAAAGCAGTAAAGTGTATCCTTAAGTACTTGAGAAGGATTATAGATCTTTTACTAGTATATGGAGGTAGTAGCCTCAAGGTTGAAGGCTACACGGACTCAAGTTTCTAGTCTGATGTCGATGATAACAAGTCGAATTTAGGGTATGTGTACACCTTGAATAGAGGAGCAGTATACTAGAAGAGTTCTAAGCAAGATACTACTGCTGACTCGACCACAAAGGTGAAGTACACTACTACAGCAAAGGAGGGAGTCTGGATGAAAAAGTTCATCAAAGATCTAGGAGTCGTGTCAAGCAACAAGGAGCTGATTCCCTTATATTGCAATAACTACAGAGCGATTGCTCAGATAAGGGAACCCGGGTCTTATTAGAAGTGTTCTGAGAAGGTTCCAGCTTATTAGAGAGATCGTGGCTTGAGGAGATATAATAATATAAAGAGTTCCATCTGAAGATAACATCGCAGATCCATAGATAGAGTTGTTATCTCAGATTGTCTTTGAGCGTCACAGGGGTCAGATGAGGATCAGACACATAGGTGATTGGCTTTAGGTTAAGTTGGAGATTACTAGTCATAGGTGCCCTACAAGCCAATCATATGAGTAATGATACGTGTGACTTGACATGCGGTCTTATTACTTATTATTATTATTTGGTATTTTATCACTTTATATTACTTGTTGCTTGAATATATTGTGATGTCCATAGATTTGTGTAATGAGAATCAGATCGTGATGAGATCACGATAATGAGACCAATTCGCCTTTAAACACAAATCCTAAATAATCTCGGTCATATGTTACTCGAGAGGGAAATCGAGATAATTGGATAAACTGGTGTGCTGTATACCCATCTATATAATGGATGCAGCTGGTCTCATAGCTACTTGTGTAAGGACACTAAGGATATAGTACAGGTGCTCATTGGAGAATGAGTTCACCGATTGATCTGCTTATAGAATGCTAGATGGTTGATGATGCCTTATTGTTAGATGATGATTCTATAGTCCCAGTGATGTATTTAGTCCTTAAACTTGAGGTACCAAGGATGTCTTGTATGAATACCTCGTTCTTTGATACTAGACTTATAGGCCTAGAGGTTCCAGATCTAGCACAATTGGTCATCAGGAGTGGTAGTCAATCTTACAAGGACTATTGAGTATCGATAGAGGATCATCCACTCTCGGTATTATGAAAGAAATATCTCATGTGTTCTTGCTCAAACAAATCCCTATCCAAGGTCATTCGGATTGAGAGAGAAAGAGTTCTCTAGAAGAATCTGATTAGAGTGATACTCAAGCAAAAACCGTATGGGTCTGACAACACCATGCTCGGTATACAACCTCTAAAATATTAGATGGATAAAAGACTATAGGTATATGATAACTGAAATAGACAAGTCCAATATATTAGATTCCCCTATATCGTTTGGAGGCTATAGGTATGTGACTCATCCGCAATCGATGAGTCAAGTTAATTATTATAGAGATGATAACTCATTGAACCAGAAGTAGTTCTGACAGGCATGACTCACGATCAGCTCGATATTGGGCCTAGAGGATCACACACATATGGTAGGCATTGCGATGAGTAGATGTTCGGATATGACATATCGCTAGAGCCCCTATCTTATTGGATATCCAATAAGCCCCTAAATTATTGAATCCTATGGATGAGTTCTAATAAAAGCAAATGAGAGATTATTGGATAGAGATCCAATAATCTAAAATGCTTGGGTAGTTTAATGGAGATCCTGTTAGGATCGAGAGCACTAAGAGGGGGGGGGGTGAATTAGTGCAGCGGAAATCTTTCAGCGATTTAAAAATGAAAGCTGCGTTTGTTCGATAAAAACGATTTCGATGTAAAAGCTGATTCTAAGATTTCTTGCAGTTTACGTCTAAACACAGTTTACGTCTAAACGCAGTTTGCGTCTAAATACAGTTTGCGTCTAAACGTAGTTTTACGTCTAAACGCAGTTTGCGTCTAAACGCAGTTTTATGTCTAAACTCAGTTTACGCAGTTCTACGTCTAAACGTAGTTTACGTCTAAACGCAGTTTGTGTCTAAATGCAGTTTGCGCAGTTACGTCTAAACGCAGTTTTATGTCTAAACGCAGTTTGCGTCTAAATGCAGTTTGTGCAGTTTACGTCTAAACGCAGTTTTACGTCTAAACGTAGTTTGCGTCTAAACACAGTTTTACGTCTAAACGTAGTTTCGGAAAGATCTTAACTTAGAAACTCATTCGTAAAAGCACAGAAGACAGTTTGCAATTTTAAATGGAATCAGAACGTAAACGTAAACCGCAATGTAAAGATCGTACGAAAACACTGATTTACGTCTGAATGCAGATTCGGAAAGATCAGAACTTAGAAACTCGTTTGTAAAAATGCAGAGGGCAGTAACTATGTAGGAGGTTTGCAGTAATGATAAAGTGCTCAAAGTAAAAGCAAACCAGAGATTTAGAGTGGTTCGGTCAGTCTTGACCTACTCCACTTTTGGCTTCCTCCATCGACAAGGTCACCGAAGTCAACTAGAGGCCTTCCTTCAATAAGCGAAGGTCAACTGCCCTTTTACAATTTCACTCCTTTTGACGGGCTTAGGAGACAACCCTTACAGAACCTTTCTCTCCTCTCTTTACAACTCAAAACTTGAAGAACAGAGGAAGGAGAACTTTTGATGTTTACAACAATTTTGAGCTCTTGGAATCACAGAAAAGATCAAGAATTCGGTATAGGTCTGTATCCTTTCTGTGCTGAATGAGTGGGGTATTTATAGGCCCCAACCCAGTTCAAATTTGGAGCTCAAAACGATCAAATCCCGGAATTCCGGGATCAGGCGGTTGCACCGCCCAGTCTCCCTGGGAGACTTAGCCCAGGCGGTGCTACCTCCTGGCTTGGGCAGTTGCACCTCCTGGTGCAATCAGGGTCCGAATGGGTAGCTCCATTCGACCCAATTTTGGTTTTTCAGGGGCCCAATTGCCCCAAGATTAAGCTAATGGGATCACCTCCCATTTCCAACTTAATCAACATGCTAACTATGATTAATTCTAAGACAATTCCTGCAGCTTTGCTTCAGTGCGTCAATCACTTCTTCCGGCAAGTTTCCGACGAACTTCCGTCGATCATCCGATGAACCCTCGGTGATGCTCCTGCGGACTTCCGGCAAACTCCTGGACTTGCGACGATCCACTTGGCGAGTTCCGATGAGCTTCGCTTGGCAAGCTTCTGGACTTCTCGGATCTATTCCCGCAGAACCTCCGACGACTGTCCGGACTTCCGTCGAACTCTCGAACTCCCAACGTGATCATTGACTTGACTCCGGCGCAACTCCTGCTGCTTGTCTAACTTTCATCGTAGTTAATCCTGCACACTTATCTCAACACATAGATTAGACAACAAATGACAATTGACTTCATCATCAAAATCCGAGATTCAACAGATCCAATACTTAATATGGTAGGATCCATTATGGTTAAGTTGACAGGGAACCTCTATAAATAAGATTGAACTAATTATTCATAGGTCATAGCCTTTTTGGGTTGCCTCCCCTATTCTCCTCCTCAGATAGCAGGCTTGGAGTTTTGAGGAGCATCGTCGCAACCCTGTTGTGTGGATCACCACTAGAGAGGAGGGTGCTTGACTTCCTTCACCCTCTCCTAATGATTTGTAGGGATTCAGGGATATACGATCTCCCTAGGTAATATAATATTTTATATACGCAGGTTTAAGTTTCATGATTTTTGTGCACCAATCTTCGTATAACGATGAACACATCTTTGGAAAATTGAGGATTTTATTTTTATGTTCTTCTACTGTGCATGTGATGTCGCCCCTAAGATTTCCCAACATAGACTCTAGGAAGTGGCAAGAAGCTATAAATTCCGAGATGCATTTTATGTACTCCAACAAAGTTTGAAACTTAGTTGATGCACTTGAGGGTATTATAACCATTGGTTGTAAGTGAATCTTCAAGAAAAATATTAGAGTATATGGAAAGGTAGAGACCTATAAAGCAAGGTTAGTGGCTAAGGGGTATCATTAAACGCAAGGTGTGGACAATGACGAAACCTTCTCACCTATAGCCATACTAAAATCCATCCGAATACTATTAGTTATTGTAGCACACTATGATGGACATGAAAACCATGTTCTTTAATGACAACCTCGAGGAGGAGGTATATATGATTCAATATGATGGATTCATATCCAAGGACTGTCTAACTAAGGTGTGTATGTTGCTTAGATCCATTTATGGACTAAAGCAAGCTTCCCGAAGTTGGAACATAAGATTTGATGAGGCAATCAGATCTTATGACTTCATTAAGAATGAAAATGAGCCTTATGTATACAGGAAGGTAAGTGAGAGCGTTATCATCTTCTTTTGTTATATGTGGATGACATCCTAATTATTAGGAATGATGTAAGAATGATATCCAGGTTTGTTATTTAGACACTTTTCCATAAAGGACTTAGGGAAAACATCATATATCTTGGGGATTCAGGTCTATAGAGATAGATCTAAGAGGATGCTTGGGGTGTCCCAGCCCAAGTATATATACACTATTGTCAAAAGGTTTGGCATGAGAAATTCCAAGAGAGGTCACATGCCGATGAGATATGAAATATTACTTTCTAGGAGTATGTCCCCAAAGACTCCTGAAGAAATGATGAACATGGATATGATACCCTATGCCTCAGGGATAGGGTCTATCATGTATGTCATGCTATGTACCAGGCTTGATATAGCATATGCTTTGAGTGTCACGAGTAGGTATCAAGTGGATCCGAGCTTGGAGCACTAGAAAGCAATAAAGTACATCCTTAATTACTTGAAAAGCACTAAGGATCTTTTACTAGTATATGGAGGTAGTAGCCTTAGAGTTGAAGGCTACACGAACTTGAGTTTTCAATCTGATTTTGATGATAGCAAGTTAAATTCGGGATATCTATATACCCTGAATGGATGAGTAGTATGCTGGAAGAGTTTCAAGCAAGATACTACTACTGACTCGACCACAGAGACATAGTACATTGTTGCAGTAGAGGTAGCAAATGATGGAGTCTGGATGAAAAAGTTTATCACAGATTTGAGAGTCGTGTAGGATAGCGATAAGTTGATTCCCTTATATTATGATAACAACGAAGCGATTGCTCAAGCGAAAGAACCCATGTCTCATCGGAAGTCTAAGCACGTTCTGAGGAGGTTCCACCTGATCAAAGAGATCATGACCCGAGGAGATGTAGTAGTGGAAAGAGTTTCATCCGAAAATAACATCGCAGATCCACTAACAAAGCCATTGTCTCATATTGTCCATGAGCGTCATAGGGGTCTGATGGGGATCAGACACAAAGGTGATTGGCTTTAGGTCAAGTAAGAGATTGCTAATTATAGGTGCCCTATAAGCCAATCACGTAAGTGATGGCACGTGTGACTTGACACACAATCTTTTTGCTTATTATTATTATTTAGTATTTTATCACTTTATATTGTCTATTGCATGAATATATTATGATGTCCATGGATCTATGCAATGAGAATTAGATCATGATGGGATCACGACAATGAGACTGATTCATCTTTAAACACAAATCCTAAATAATTTCGATCATAGGTTACTCGAGAGGGACATCGAGATAACTGGACATATTGGTGTGATGTATACCTATCCATATGATGGATGCAATTAGTCTCATAGCTGCTCGTGTGGGGACACTATGGATATAGTGTAGGTGCTAATTGGAGACTAAGTTCACTAATTGATCTGCTTATAGATTGTTGGATAGTTTATGATATCTTATTGTCAGACAGTGATTCTGTAGTCCTAGTGGTGTATCTGGTCCTTAGACTTGAGGCATCAAGGATGTCCTATATGAGTACTCCACTCTTTGATACCAGACTTACAGGGTTTGGAAGTTCTAGACCTAGCACAATTGGTCATCAAGAGTAGTAGTCAACCTTACGAGGGCTATTGAGTGTCGATAAAGGATCATCCACTCTCGGTGCCATGAGAAGAATATCACATGTGTTTTTGCTCAGACAAATCCCTAGCTATGATCATTCAGATTTATAGAGAAATAATTCTATGAGAAAATCCAATTAGAGCGAGACTCGAGTAGAAACTGTATAGATCTGATACTATCATGCTCGGTATACAGTCTCATGGGTATTAGATGGATGAGGGATTATATGTACACGGTAATTGAGGATAGATATGTCCAAAGGATTGGATTCCCCTGTATCATTTGAGGACTGTGGCGTGGTGTCATAGTATGTCCGCAGTCGATGAGTCGAGTGAATTATTATGAAGATAATAATTCACTGAGCTAGAAGGAGTTCTGATAGGTATGACTCATGGTCAGCTTGATATTGAGCTTAGAGGGTCACACACATATGGTAGGCGTTACAACGAATAAAGATTTAGATATGAGATATCCGTCAGACCCCTTATTTTGTTGGATATCCAATTAGCCCCTGAATTATTAGATCATATAGATGTGATCAAATAAGAACCAACGAGAGATATTGGATTGACATCCACTAATCTAAGAGGCTTTGGTAATTGGATGAAGATCCAATACACAATAGGGCAGGATCCATTAGGGTTAAATTAACAATGAACCTCTATAAATAAGAGGGAACCAAAGACTCATATGTCAAAGGTTTTCTTAGTTGTCACTTCCTATTCTCTTATTCCCTTCTCCTCCTCACATAGCAGGTTTGAAGATTTGAGGACTGTCGTCGTAGCCCTACTATGTGGATCACCACTAAAGAGGAGGACTCTTGACCTCTTTTATCCTCTCTTATAGATCTGTAGAGATTCATGGATATACGATATACATATGTAATATAACTATCTCATATATGGTCTTCATACAACGACGAACACATCTTTGGAAAATTTAAGGATTTTATTTTCTGTTCTTTTATTACACATATGGTGTCACCCCTAGATTTTCTAATAAATTATTCATTTATTCTCATTAGGGTATAATCATGTTTTAACTTATTTATGTGGATGATTTAATTATTATCAGTAATAAACAAGCAATAATTAATCAATTTATTCAACAACTTGAAAATAAGTTTTCTATCAAGAATATGAGGTCCCTCAACTTTTTTTCTTGGTGTTTAGGCATCCACATGTCAAATGGTCTATTTCTTTCCAAATAGAAATTTATTCATGATCTTCTTAATCATACCAAAATGATTTAAGCTAATATTATTATTATGTCAATATCTACAAGTGTTCCTCTTTCGTTATATAATAGTACTAATCACAGTAATACTACTCAATATCATCAATTTATTGACAATTTATAATATTTAACATTCACTCATCCAGATATTACATACGTAGTAAATAAATAATTTTAATTTATGCATAAGTTTACTTTCAGATAATTATTAAACGTCTTCTTTCATAATTAAAGGGTACTATTAATTATAGCTTATTTATCCGAAAAAGATTCTCCTTTATTCTTTTATGTCTTTTTAGATGTCGATCGGACATATAATAAGAATAATATGATATATACTAGTGCTTATGTCGTATTTCATGATCACAATTTAATCTCTTGAAGTTTTAAAAAATAATACTTTATTATGAGATCTTTTATAAAGGTTGAATATCGAACGATTGCCTCTATAACTATTAAGCTTTGTTGAATTCAATCATTATTATATGTATTAATTATCATATTTTTTGACGCTCTATTTATATGTTATGATAATATTATAGCAACATATCTATGTGCTAATCTTGTACTTCATTCTCAAATGAAGTACATACTTATTGATTTTCACATTATTCATGACAAAATTCAAAATAGTAAGTTACATGTTTCATCCCCCATCAATTTGTAGATACTCTTATCAAGTTTTTGTCTCATTAGTAATTTATTCTGCTTTAGTCCAAGATCAATGCCTTTAATAGGAGTGCTATCTTGAGAAGATATATTAGAAAGAATATTATTGAAAAATAAACCCTGATAAAATTATCATGATCCTCATAATATCTAGATGATATATTATAATAATTTTAAATCATAAAATTTATTATAATATATGATCATGATTCTATCAACAACGATGATCATGATCTCAACATATCTCTTACAATATGAAATGATTTAGATAAATATTTTATATTTATTATTGATTAAAAAACTATATAATTAGTATATTTTATAATCTGTATATAGACTCCTATCGGTGAACAATAAAAATTCAAGTAATCGCCTGCCCAAGTGGGGGCCCACCAACTCGGCTTGCGCGTCAGTTTGGCCGATGACACGTTGCAGGGCTGAGTCTGTCTGGTCGCGGCCGTCGCGGGAGAGGACATCTTCGGACTCAACTCAGCCACGTGCATGTCACGTGATATCATCTTCCTTCCTTCTCGAGTCAGACTGTGCCGTGGAATATTTCTCCATGCACATTTCGTACATAATCATATAAGCATAAGGTTGTTCACAAGCGTCTGAGCAAATAATAACAACGGCGAGTGGTGACTGATACGGTAGCATCCATTCTGCTGAATGTTAATAGTTTTTTAATGTGTGTTCCCTTCTCTAGAAGGTTGTCATTAGGGTTTAAAACTTGTTGATGCCTCCATGTTCCACCCAAAAAAAAGAAAAGTCAAAAGTCAACCAAATGTCGAGGCTTTGCTACCTCGAATGAATTCGATAACTGTTTATAGGAAATTACCTATTAATCGTATGTTGACAGATGATGTGGTCGATATTAGTTGGTAGGGTTTTGTGGATGGATGGATATTTTGACTGCTGTCTTGGATTTCTGATGACTCCTGTGGAAGCTTCTTTTCTTCCTTCTGGTCTTAGGTCTGACATTTTGACCACATTATGCCTACATTTTTTTGTGCATCTAAAATATAAATCAAATTTTATTTCAGCCTCTTATCTTGTAGCGGGGGTCAACAGCTCCTGCTGAAGTCAACTACGGTGGAGAGTTTGGATTGGGTTTAAAGGTCGGTCTAAAGTCAAACGCCTATTAGTTAGTTGGTCTTTCTTGACATCATCAACTGTCAGCCCAGTCTTGGAGTTAACGATTCCATCAAATGAGAAGCTCCCGAGAAAGGAACACAAGATCTTTTAGTAGACTAGACTGATTACCTGCAAATTCTTCCTTTCTCATTGCTGAAACTTACTATTGAGGAAAAATAAAATTATCATATTTCTTTTAATATTATGTTATTATAATTTTAAATCATAAAATTTATGATAATATATTATCATGGATTCTATCGATAAAAATATATTTTAAATCATTAAATAATTTAATAAAAAATTTATATTTATTATTAATTAAAAAATTATATAATTATTCTATCGATAAAATTAAGTCATTGACGACACACATAGAAGTGCAGCTTGCAAGAACGAAACGTATACAATTTAAGGTACACATACATATTACATTTGGTTGACCACAAGAACGAGCATCCATCGCATGATTACACATTGCTGCTTAGAGTCCATCAATATTTTGTTCATTATGCATCTCCTAATCCATAAACAATATAAATAAAAAATTGCTCTTTTGTTTCTCTTCATCGCTTTGGAAAGCTGCGGAAGATCGGGGTCAGGTATTTACATCAGGCCCACCGGCGTTGGAATCGCGCCACGCGTCCATTAGCGGCGTGAGTCGCCTGCCGTCCGCGTCGGTTGCCGTAGCAGTTCGATCAACGCCTCCGCCTGGTTTTATTTCGAATTGTTAATTCCATTTTAAGCAAACGAGAAAACAAAACAATCGACAAGGACGGGGGGAATGGGATCACCGGAAACAGTGAGGTTACCTTCTCCTTGGACTTCTTGGTGGCGGACTGGGAGAGCGCGACGAGCGGGGGAATAGCGCCCTCGTGGGCGGCCATCTTGCGGTAGATGGCGCTCTCCTTGCAGATCTGGAGGAGGGATCGGACGGCAATATCCTTCTGCCGCGACGTGCCCGCCTCCACCATCTCCACTAGCACCGGGATGCCGTCCTCCTCCACCGCCGCTGCCCGGCCCTCCGCCACCTCCACCACCGCGTTCAGCACGTAGGCGGCCTTGTCCACCATGCCGGAATCCGGGTCGGCCATTAGGTCCAGAAGCGACCGCACGATCCCGGCCTCGACGGCCAGGGTCTTGTTCTCGCGTGAGGCGAGGAGGGCGAAGAGGGCGGTGGCGGCGTCCTTCTTCGCGCGGGGCCCGCCGGACTCGAGGAGGGCCACCAAGGGAGGGATGGCGCCGGAGCGGCCGATGGCGGTGCGGAGGTCGTCGAGCTGGGCGAGCCGGAGTAGGGCGCAGGCGGCGTTCTCGCGAGCGACGGGGGTGCCGGTGCTGAGGGCGCGGACGAGGGGGCGGATGGCGCCGGCGCCGGCGATCAGGGTCTTGTTCTCGTCGCAGAGGGAGAGGTTCAGCACGGCGGTGACGCCGTGCTCCTGGAGCTGGGGATCCGGGTGGGAGACCAGCGCGACGAGGGGGCCGACCGCTCCGGCGGCGGCGACACGCAGCCGGTTCTCCGGGTTGTGCTTCGCTAGGAGGCGGAGCTCCATGGCTGCTCGGCGCTGGGACTCGACGGTGGCGGAGGGAGACTCGAGGTCGGAGATGAGCCGGCGCACCACCTCGTGGGAGTAATCAACGGCGTAGGAGACAAGGAGCCGGTGGAGTCCCCCGCCGCCGCCGCCGCCGCCGCCGAAGGAGGAAGACGACGTGGTGGGCGATCCGGAGGAGGTGAACTCGCCGGAGCGGTCACTGTTGCAGTCGCTGAAGGCGCCAGAGGTGTCGCTGTCGTTTCGTCCCATGTACCGATCGCTCGACGGGTTCTCCTTCTCCATTCGATCACGAACCGAAGCCAGTCGACTCGATTCCTTCCCGGTCCAATTCGATTCGCCGGAGAACCAGAGAACGGAAACCCGGCGGGCTCGTCGAAGGATTCTTTGCTTTCCAGACGGGGAACGGAGGGGTGAGGGGGGAGTGCGATTAAAAGGAAGCGGGGATGAGATGCGCACGTGCTTTGCGCGTGCTATGTGCCACGGTCGCCGCCATGCAGAGGAGGGCAACCCGAGTGGCGCTCGGCCGCACGTGGGAAAGGCTCGACGCGTCTGTGGTTGGTTTTCAGTTGGGAATAGAGACGACTGACTCCAACGGATGAGCCCCGGACCTCTTCCTTTACCGCAGTGTTAAGTTATACCCTTACAACAATTAATGTATAATTGCGTTATTTACTGGTCCTGCTATTATCGGTGGGATATTGGAGTCGGTTAAAGTTGGTCAACACTGGGAATCGGTGGTCAAAAAGGGCGCAAGATAAAATCGAGAGGAGCGGAAAAGTAGCATCCAACGAGTTGACCGTATACTGATTCAGACACTTGACTCGAGCCTTTTAACGAGTCTTTCACCTGCTATTTTGTGACACAAATATAATTCAAATAAACCTATAAATTTAGAAAAGAGATAATTCAAATACAGTCATATTGGTTTCTCGTTCCCTGTCATCAACTGCAGGTTAATCTCTCAAGAACATAAACAAAAGGAGATATAGTATCTGGTGCAGGATAGGTCAAATGAGCGTTTGTAGTCCAACGGTTAGGATAATTGCCTTCCAAGCAATAGACCCGGGTTCGACTCCCGGCAAACGCAATTTTTTGATTTCTATTGTTTTCATTCAAAGCGATCTGAGACGTCGTTCATTGCAAGCCCAGCTGGGTTGCTTTAAGATTTGCGCTCCATCCCACGGACTGTTGGTCCAATTGCTCGCCACCTTCCACTCGCCGGTAGCTGACACCGAATACGACCAAATTAGGAACGTCAACCGCAATTTCCACATCTCTCTCTCTCTCTCTCTCTCTCTCTCTCTCTCTCAATGTGAGCATAGCATCGTCGTAGGTGTGGTAGGTTTCCCGTACTTGTTTATTTCCTAGTGGCTTGAGACTTAGGAATGTGCATCATGGCCCTCCATAGCTAATCTTTATTATATCCATATCTTAAACATTGATCTTAATCGCAGGCTTCCACCACTGTAATCGCAAGGTGCTATCGCGCCGCCCACGGAGACTTCACGCATGGTATCTATTTTTGACAGTTGGGCCATTCGATGGCACGCACATGCGGCTCCACTAGATCAGATCAGATGCACATTCGAACACATTCACATATCAAAGCAAGCTGGTCTTTTATTCCCTCTGCTATTTCAACATGGCTTGTATCATTAACATTACAATTCGCTTTAATAATAGCGCGATCACTTGATCCCTCTGTGTGATTCGTGCTGAACACGAATTCCTCGCTGTTGCTCGTGACGCTCACGTCCGTGAAAGCCTCGCTGCCGCGGGTGACCTCGTCGACGCTGCGATCCCTGCCGTCGCTTCGCACCGTCACCCAGTCTTCGCCCCACGTCCAGTTGGGCGTAATGCCAAGCAAGCTCTCCATTCTCTCGGACGCGTCCTCCGCTGGTTGTTCGAGCGACTCCTCGTCTTCTTCCTCCTCCTCCTCCGAGAGCGCCGACCAGAAGCCCTGATCGAGCGTGCTCTTGGGAGAAACCCAGCGGTAATCTAGGGGATTCGAGGTCCAAGACGCAACGAATGGGTGCCGGAGGAGTTGCTCTGCCGACCACCGCTCCCTGGGATCCCTCCTCAGGCACCTGCTCAAGAAGTCATTTCCGTCTTCCGAGAGCCAGCAGGGGAACTCTGGCACGGCCGCCGAGAACGCGATTCGGTGGAGGGCGGAGACGGGGTCCGAGGCGTGCGGCCACGGCGGCTGCCCTGTGGCCATCTCGATGACGGTGCATCCCAGGGCCCAGACGTCCGCCGAGGCACTCTGCTCCTCCCCCCGCGCGACCTCCGGCGCCATGAACATGGGCGTGCCCCTCGGTTGGACGCGTCCTCCGCCATCCTTGTCCTCCTCGTCCGCCCGCCGCGCGCACCCGAAGTCCGCGATCTTCGCCCGCCCGCCGGAGCAAATCAAGACGTTTTGGCTCTTCAGATCACAGTGAACGACGCCGTTCGAGTGGAGGTATGCCAGCCCCCGGAGGAGGTCACACGTGTAGGACCGGATGTTGAGCTCGTCCAGCCGACCGCCCCGCTTCTTGATCTCGTCAGACATGGAGCCCCCAGGAGCGTACTCCATGAAGAGATCGTAGCAGAGGCCAACCTCGAAGCCAAAATAAGAGACGACATATGGCGAATCGAGCGAAGACAGGATCCTCTGCTCCCTCTGCAGGTCCTCGGAGGAGGAAAGCTCCGCGGACTTGACCGCGAAGATCTCGCCGGACGAAAGCGAAGCGGCGACGGAGACGGTGGCGGAGGCTCCCCGGCCTACGATCCGGCCACGGCACCACGCATCAATCGCCATCCTTGTTTAAGCTCGACGCGAGTGAGTGACAGCGAAGGCTCAAACGAAAGCAGAAGAGGGAAGGGGACCGAACAAATGGGAGTCGGCGAGATCGGCACTATATATAAAGGGGGTGGCTTCGTCCGCGTTCACAGAGCCACGTGTCGCAAGTGAAGTCGATGGATAGCCTTCTTTCCAAGCAAATATGAAAGCGTGAACGCATGCTGCATGAGAAACAGCTGACCATCTAACTTTCCAACACACACATCACCTGTTCAACATTAGGTAGCTCTCAATCCTGTTGTTCTCTGTCACTTTTCCTTCTGCCTAAGCCTATCGTGATGAAATGGGCAAAGCATATCACCTTCCTTCTGCCCTTTTTCGCTTCTCTGAGTCTATCCGATCTTTACAGTTGGCTTGTGCCGGTGCCGCCTGGGAAACACATGGACGAGGTGGGGGAAGGGGATCCACCTGGGAATAATACCTGTCCTCTCTGCATGCTTCGGTAAAGGAAGAGAGCACATCCTCCCCGGGAAGGATGATGATGATGATCCAAGTGGCTGGATTTGGCCACGCGTGGCGGTGCCGAAGGCTTCGGAATTAAGCCTGGGAGCTGTCAAACAGACAGCAAGACGCCACCGAATAATAGATCTACGCAGAAAGGAATGGAGGGAGGTGGAGATGGGCAGATGCTGCTGCTGTGGAGCGTCTGCAGCCACATGGTCTGCTAGGTGATCTAAGGAGGAGGATTTGGCGTTACGTCTCATAATTTGGCAATCAGATGCAGGGCTTCTGGGGGTATATTCTCGGCATGATTCATGGCACCATTGCTTCTGCTGCCAACCGTGTTGAGCTTTAGGTGGCCCCATTATTAGCTACAGCAGCAGCAGCAGCAGCAGATCATAACCTTTTTGACTTCACTATGTGTAAGCAATGATGGGAGGCTAAAGCTGTGACCCGAAACAAGCTTCCTGAAAACCTTTCTGAAGTCCCACACATGCATGCACCTCAGTCATCTTCACGACCAGTGTCCTTCGAGGATTCACACTGAGGACCTGTCTCTGGTCATGTCTCACACTACAGCTATCTGACAGTGAGTTGCAAATTCTCCCAATACTTGGAGGTTTATGATGAGACAATGGTCGAACAGCACAAAAAAATCAAAAATATTTATTTGTTGCCGCATGCAAAAGTCACAGCGCCGACACCTGAGAAAGCAATGAAAAGACACGGCCGGAAATATCAGTGTGGCTTCCAAGCTAAGTAATCTCTTCTTCCTTGCAGCAGTTTTTACCTCTCTCTCTCTCCTGCAAAGTAATGGCCGGCAAAGTAAAGTTTTAGTGGCTTTTACATGTAAAAGTTGGTGTTGCAGCTGAGGTCATTCTTTGATGGGGATAGCTGATGCAGATGCAGCACACTCAGTTGTCTTCGCACCACATGCCATTCCATAATGCAATCAAACATAATAGTATATATGTCGTTTAGTCTCATAATATTTAGATTAAATAAGTTAATACGTGAGTTGACCATCGAATTGAGCTTTGCAAATGATAGAAAATTAGTTTATCGAAAAAAGAAGAAAAAAAACATGATTAGAACTTTATTTGCTTTATGCATTTATTTATCTTAGAAATGGATTCATTGGATGTATTGCACGACCGGCCTCGAAATCAAGGCGTGCTTTTAGCTCACAAAAGGAGGTGAGAGTTGACATGACATGGTATGATTTCGATGGTTGCCTACGCCGAATTGATTGGCTTTGAATACTACTCCTGCCTGCAACCTTTGTGTGTGGCAAAGGTGGGTCGAGAATTGGGATAAGTCCACCCACCATGAAGGTTAATTGAGAATTAAGATACGGAATTCAATACCAATATCCATAAATAACATTAGAGTGTAGACAATACTGTCGAGGTTATACTAACAAAAACAATCGATCACAATAGAAGAACAATCAGAATCTTATAATTTATCTTTATAACTTAAGCGTAGGATAGATCGAGTCACAAGCTCATCCCACGATGATCTTTTCATGCTTTATGTGGATGATTCTTATTCTATGTCGAGTTTTATAACCACGATTAGGTTAGATTTTTATTGTACTTCTCATTGGCGATCGATTTTTTAGACTAACAATATTCATCAACGAGTCTACCATTGGCCACTCCCACTCTTCCTCCATTGCCAATCATTGAGGATGGTGATCTTCCATTGTCCCAAAACTATGGTTGCTCCTTTGCTGATCATGACAACAACAGATAGGTCCTCAGATCATGCCAAGTTTCCTGATATGCTCTTAAGAAATCAAATGCTGCCAACAACACCGTCTCTTTCTACTGTCCTTACTAACCAATCTACAGAAAAAGTGGAGCCAACTGTTGTGGATTTCGACATCTCGTCAGCTCTACTTTCTCGAGAAGTCCACTACACCCCTTCGTTGTCTACCCATGAGAAGAACCGATCTCACTATGTGGAGATCCCTCTCCTCTCCATCGCTAACATCACGAGTCAGTCAACCATAATTTGCCCCACTAATGCTATGTAGTTCCCCCTTTTTCTCTGTAGTTAACACCGCTTCTTCCTCTTCATCTCCTTTAGTGCCTCTTCAAAACCTAATGCCTTCTCCATCTCTTTCTTGGATGGACGTCGAAGCCTCGACGTCACCATTTCTTTCCTCCAGCAATGCTTCGTCCCATTCATTCTCCTATTGATCTTCCTCTTCCTCATGCCAATCCTAAAGGCAAGGATCCCATGGTCATGCAAGATTCGCCTTCGTTCAATGGTCTCCTTCAAGTCAACAACAAATGAGACTTTATTTCAGCAGACGAGGTGTTGAAGTGGAATAGGATTTCCACCTGTCGTGGTGCCCACAAGAAATGTGGGTCCAACATCTCTCATCTTTGATTAGAATCACTTTATACACACACACACACACTCTCTCTCTCTCTCTCTCTTCTAGAAACACACATGCATGATGAAGCCAATCCAACATGGTGGTCTATTGGTAGCCTGAAGATTAGAATATCATCAAAATGTCAATCATCTATAAGAACAAACAAAGCATACATTTTACTACTTAAACTTCTGGTAAGCCCCTTTAGCTTTTCTCAATTATCTTTGCACATTCCTTTCCTATAACAAGCTTCTAATATCCAAAATCAAATTATAGACAAATCAAACTATTATGATTTCTCTCATTTCCATTGTCTCTGACTTGATCTATGATAATTCTTGTCACTAAAATCTCTCTCTGTTGATTTTATGATGGTACTTAAGTTTGGAGTCTCCACTCTTTTAGCATCCTCCAAAAAGCATTTATAGATACCTAAAAGAGGAGACCACCTACCAAGAGGACAGATGAGATGGCTAGAAAGTAGTTTGTAATCTTAATATTCTTCTAAAAATTAAAATTTTCTTGTGAAAACAATTTTAGAATCAATCACCTTTCTACATTGCTGATTTATCTATATTTCTCCATTGTTAAATTGATGTTTGTCACATTTGTCATCTCCAAGAGAACTCCTCTCCCATATTCTTTAATTGTGAGTTTGTCAAATCTTTTTGGATTCTTATTCAACGCCATCTTGTGGTAACTTTTCAAGTGATGCCCAATTGGCGGAAAGGTGTTTGGCTTTAAAAAGGTAGCGACACAGATAAAGTTTCCTCTTCTTTGCTTGTGTCCACTATCAACACTTCATCTAATTAGGGTTCCTTTGGAAGAATAAACATAATTATAGATTCAACAACCGTGCATCCAATGAGTCCTTTTTTGATTCAAGTTCTTTTGCATGTTTTGAATTCTACTTTGCCAATAGTGATAAGAGTCGCAATTGCATGTATACTGAATGTTGTGTTATTTTGGATGGTTTTCGCTTGGCAAAACAAGTTTGTCTTTCCAACTTTGTGATAAAATCTGACTCTATGGAGTCCATCAACATACTTAATCGTTCCTCGCCTTCTCGTCGGTCGCTTAAGAATCTTTGTAACGACATTCTGCGAGTTCTGTCAATGTACTTGGATTGTTCATATCAATCGTTCAAGAAATACTTTCGTTCATAATCTCAGAAAGAATGGGGCAGTAGCGAGGTTGAAGGAACACATGACTATGCAGCTATGGGTACACGAAAGGCATGTGTTTTGTATGAGGCTTAGACGACAGCAACATGAGAATTGGATGGAGCTACAGGTCCAAAACTGGAGGAAGGTGACCAGGTTTTGTAGTTGAAGCCAATGGAGGAGCCGAATCCAAGCAGCAGCAGTTTTCGCATCTTAAATCGTAAGGCATCCCAAAACATATATTTGAATGGAACATAAATTTTATGCCCTTATTATTGATTTCTCCTATGACAAGTTCAATAATGATTATAAATTATAGTTGATAAACTTTTAATTGAGTGACCAGTAATCCCAAGAGCCTAAGTTATTAGGAAAATATCCAATATATCTATAAGCTCCAACATTTATCCAATTGTTATGTACCTTTATGTCGTGGCGTACGAATTGATACAGCTTAGTCCTATCTATCTCGAAAGCACAAGGTTACTCAAGTGCATTCTTATGGGAGGAGGCTAGAGAAACAAGATCGGGTCAAGGGGTTCGCTCTCGGGGATCCTGAGGGGGGTTTTGAGCCGTCTCGCCTATGTTGTGTTTCTACTTGATAGATCGACATCGAGAGGGAGAATTCCCGACTCGAGCACTTTGATATTTATGTTAGCGAGTGATTTTCTTTGTAGTGTAAAGAGTTTGATCCCCTTCTCTGGGTTAGAGGACCGACTTTTATACCTATGGAGCCGACCTGAAGGTGCACAGATCGTTGGCCTATTTGGCACGACGGTGCGAACGTTTGACTCGTATGTTTTTGATAGTGCAAGTCGACCTGTGCAGACTTCTACTGCATATCGTCGACATGTCGGTTCAAACAATGTGGAGTTGGTCATGCGTCGTCTGCCAGATCGACCTCTCTCCCCATCGAACACATATTATGTCATTCCACGTCAGCTTCTTAGTGGTTGCCAGGTGTCGCTCTACATTTGGTGCGGGGATATTCCCTATCACCAATACATTTATAAGTTTTAACATTTAATTTTGGAACTTATACATGCCTTACTTTCAAAAAAATAGAGATTATTCCAAATGATGCATATTGAATAAAAAAATAATATCTAAACCAATAAAATAATGAATTATTGTATCATTGCTTCCGTAACCAAAAACTTGTATTGCCATGAAATCAAATAGAACACAAATGTCTGTACATTGTTTTCCTTGAAATCGTGGTTGATATGAAGATATTAGCATTACGTCGTCCTCTTGTATTGTTGAGGTAGGAGAAACCCATAATTTCATCCCATTATGTATGTGTGTGTGTGTGTTTCTGTTGTGTTCGATGAATTGCTTCCAACCATTTGACAGATGGAGCATGAGAAGATGTTGGAGAAGGTGGAGTTCTTCTCCGAGCACGGCGATTTCCTGAAAGGCACACCGATCGAGAGCACAGCAGCATCAGCAGCGCCTCCTTCTTGTTGCCCTTTCATTTAGTAGACAGCAACGAAGGCGCAAACAGCTCAAGTCTGCAGTTGTTGTCATGAATCGTGTCGAGTATGGGATTGCATGCGTCTGCTTAGTATCAGTTGTCGAGTCGGCGAGGTCAGGTGTCAAATAAAAGTCAACGGACTCAAAGTCATTCCTCTAAATACAAACATACCGTCATACACAGTAAAATAAAATAGAATCATAATAAAATATAATATCAAAATTTAGGTGAAAATTTCCTCCAAAAATAAAAATCACATAATAAACCAGAGAAAATCTATTATGAAAATAATGAATATACAAATCTCAAAATCTATTACCCAAAGCATAAACAACAATCACAAGAGAATAACTGAGATATAAGGAATATATCACTATACATAATATCTAAAATCTTCCCAAGTAATTATAGTAAGAAAGTTATAGATATGATCTAACTTGAGATGAGAATACTATCTAGATGATTGAAAATAATCTTTCCGTATTATCTTTGTTTGCTACAGTTTTCTACCTTTATTTTGATAGTCACCACACCCCCCTTATTAGATCTAGGTTTAAGTTAAAAGAGAGATAAGCTATGGACTGTTAAAGCCCACTATATGCTGAACTAGTATCAGCCCAACATATGCATGTAAGTGGATTTGTTAATTTGGTGATGGATATGATTTCTAACTTTCATATTTTTTATAGTAGTCGATGCGCTTATACCCACCTCTATCCTCACAAATTGGTGGGGATATTATTTCTTTATTTGTTATTATTGTTGGATAAACTTGGCTTCAGATACTAAGTTAGACTTTTGATTTAGGAGGTAGAGAGAATTTGATCTTTTAATTGTCCTTGGGCGGGGACAAATTATAATAATTTGTTTCAATCTAAGATATAAATAGAGACAAAGATAATATTTCTAAAAAAATTCAAAATAAAAATAAATAAATAGGAAAATATTCATCATAACAAAAAAAATATTTTTTATTTTGATTATAATGACATGACGTATTGGTGGCATGACTATCACGTGTCGAGTTAGATGATTATTTTTTATATTATTATTAAAAGTAAATTATTCTAAGTGCATATACATAAATCTATTCTTAACTTTGTGTGTAAATAAATTCTTACACACATTTAGATAAGATCCATGCATGCATTAGGTCCCAAATCCATGAACAGAAAAGCTATAAATAGATAGCTGAGTCTTCCTTACAGCCATGATCACCTTTGAAGTTGTACCAAATCTACGTTTGTATGGCAAAACTACAGTAGCCTATTGAACTTAAGTCTCTCTCTCTCTCTCTCTCTCTCTCTCTCTCTCTCCCTCTCTCTCCCTCCATTATTATTTATACATGCTGTGAGTCAGTGAGAGACTGACTGCGTCGACCTCATCAATTCAAAGGGAGGGTCGAGGTTTCACGTGACCGTGCATGGCGACCGAGGTAAAGAATGGTTCGCCAATGGGTGGCCCCTCCTTGACCTAACTGGAGAACCGAGCAGATGGCCAAAACGTCAACACCGTGGCCACCGATGCTCGAGTAGTCCTACTCTCTCTCTCTCTCTCTCTCTCTCGGAGTGTGCAAAAGATCCATGACTGTTGGCCTTGGGAAAAGGCAGTCGAGCAAGAGAACCGGCCGTCTTTGGTGGCAATCAGTGACCTTCTTACCTCCCCTAATAAAGAAGCCAAACCACTTCATGGCTTGTCCTTCTCATAAAGACCTCTCCCTACTCCTACTACTATTACTTCTCCATTCATCTCTCTCTCTCTCTCTCTCTCTCTCTCTCTTATATAACCACTATTGCTTCCACATTTCCTTCACCACTGCTCGCAGTTTTGCTGCTACCGGTAAGTTATAATGCGAGAGGTTTTTTGTTGTAGACTGAAGCTTGGTCTGATGTTTGTGTTTAGTTGTGGTTACAGAGCATGACGAAGAGTCACCAATTTCCAGCGTTTGGGTGTTGGGATCACTGCGACGAGCTCCCCATCACCCAGTACTTCGAGTCAGCAGTGCAGGCTGGGTTGATCGGACGGCATTACTTTGGCGAGGATGGCGATCTCTTTAAAGTGTCAACACAAGTGAGACCAGCTTACCATCACCACCACCACAGAAAGGTACGCACTCATCACCCTAATCTTTTCAGCTTTCAACCAGGTCTTACCATGCGGTTTTAGGTCAAGAAGGGCGGTCATGGAGGAGGAGAGAAGCACCTCGGGAAAGAACAGCAGATGAAGCAAGAAAGAGCCAGTGATTTGACACTCCAAACCGCCCCAAGAAGGCCTAGAAGAGCTCCCAAGGCTGTAGATGAGGACCTGTACAAGATCCCACCTGAACTACTCCACCAAAAGCCCAAAAGGGTATCACTATCGCTCACTCCCATGCCTGCCTCCCATACGCAGATCTTATTTATTCCAGTATATATATAAAAACATACATATGTATAGACCAAATACCTGTTGATATGATGTTTGCAGAAGAGATTGTTGAAGACTCTGTGGTCAGGATGTATGGGACTCAACAGCGTTGCCTGAGGAGATGGAAGTACTCATGGCTTACACAAGCTTCGGCATCAAATGAGATCTTAATTTTTGTACTTTAGTTTCTCCTGCCGTCTTTTCCTCCTCTCCACCAATGTGATGTGATGTATCATTCAAACACCATCAAGAAACATTTACAGCTTGTTTACAGCATAAACCTTGGATTTCTTCTCTGTAGCTGGGCTTCTACAAGTTAAAGAAGAGATATAGGTAGCTCCTCAGTCGAACGTGCTGAGAGAGGCACCTTATTTTGTTGTTCCGTGCATATGACTCTCATAACTCACTGCACTCGAGTTCCACAGAAGCATCTTTACCCGTGTCAGGAATTCAAGGCAAATGTGCTGTGTAGCTTCGAGGAGGCCCAGAAAAAGATTCTACAGCTTGCACTTATGGCAGCCTTTGACAGTCAAAACACTCGAAAGAGGCATGCATTTACTTTGATTTATATCTGTTCTCTGCTTCACACCTTCCCCTTCCGTGATAACCTCTGATCGTCTTCTAGCTTTACCCCAAAGGATGTTAGGCTTTTTCTGCCCCGGTAAAGGATGTTAGGCGTTTGAATTCACTGCTCTGTGGACTTCTCCTTGGGATTATGCCATCTTCTCCGTCTTTGTTCTTCTTGAAGCTAAGATGGCATATTATATTTCTTCATCCTATGTTTAAGAAAGAGAATATGTATCACATCCTTCGTCTCTACTGATACATCATTTGGATTCCAACTATGTCTCCACCATGGAGTAGTCGTATAGGAGATCACTTGGATTCAGTATCAAATCTCATATAAGTATTCAGAGTGCATCTATTCATTAAAAATTCATTTTATTTATTTGTTTATAGAATTCGGACAATTTTCCTCGTTTCTCTTTTTTCTCTAATATGTTTTCCGCTTTAAAATTATAGAATTAAATAATTAAAATGGCCTAAAATTTCCTCTATTTTTTAATAAAAATTAAAGAATAATTCGTTGATATATTTAATAAATCATAAAAATGAAAAATATGCCCTCACTAATCATTCAATTCATATTTTAATTTTTAAGGATCATACACATAAAAAAATAAATGATTGTCCAAATAAACCTTTTTGTTGATGTTTGTGAGAGGTAGTTGGGGAAGCACCGACTTTTACGTCCATCCCTAACACCGCAACAGCGGTGGGTATTTAAACTCCCCCCTCCTCTTGTGGGCTCCCCAAACCTTCCACTCCCTCCGCTCTTCCTCTCGTCGATTCTTTCTTCTTCTTGTTCGAATCCCTTGCGCAGATTGAAAGCGAGGCTGTTGAGGGGACCCGACGATGGCAGCGGCTGCGAGGCTGGATCTCGACGGCAACCCGATCAAGCCGATGACGATCTGCTTGATCGGGGCCGGGGGGTTCATCGGATCCCACCTCTGCGAGAAGCTGATGGCCGAGACGCCGCACACGGTGCTGGCCGTGGACGTCTACAACGACAAGATTAAGCACCTCCTCGACCCCCCGCCGCCACCGCCGCCCGCGGACGGCGGGCAGCAGGCCCGCAACCCCTGGGACGGCCGCATCGAGTTCCACCGCCTCAACATCAAGCACGACTCCAGGCTCGAGGGTCTCATCAAGATGTCCGATGTGGTTCGTCCTCCCCCTCCCCGCCCCCGCCAACCGCCACGCCCCTAATCTTTCTTCGGATCTCTGGCACTCCGTTCTATATGATTCTTGCGGATCGGCATTTTCTTTTACAGTCTCTCTGCTTTCTTCTGCGCATCTTTTCTTTTGATTCGCAGCAACTTTTTGCTTTCTTGGTGAACCGTCGTGTAATGGATTGAGCGGCTCTGCGTCTGTTATCGCGTTTTATTGTCTCACAAGGAATTCTGATAGCTGTTCGCTTTACAGACGATCAATCTGGCGGCAATCTGCACCCCGGCGGATTACAACACCCGTCCATTAGACACCATCTACAGCAATTTCATTGACGCTCTCCCAGTTGTATGTTTCGGGGTTACCTGCCCTCCTCTTCTTTTTTGGCTTTCCTGCACTTCTTTCTTCATCTGTGTGAAATCTTGGGGACGTGGCTGTGCAGGTCAGGTATTGTTCGGAGAACAACAAGCGCCTCATTCATTTCTCCACCTGTGAAGTGTATGGGAAAACACTAGGGAGCTACCTGCCAAAGGATCATCCTCTGAGAAAGGTGCCTGTTGCGTCCCTTTGACTTCCTGCATCTAAACGAACAGATGATTATGTGAATGCTCATGAGGACCTGTCTAATTAGATTAAATGATCACAATTTGATTGCGTTCAAAATACTTCTGATCTAACCACCTGTGGGTAATGTTCGCTTTTGCATCAAAATGACTTCATGTTCTACCTGAAACTAAGGCATTATACACCGTAACCAAACAGTAATGACACAAAGGTGTCTTCTTTTTAGCTCATAATTTCATTGACATTTAGAATGGCATAAAACATAGAAAATAATCAGATAATCTTTCGCTGAGGTGAGATTATACATGACTACAACATAATATATACGTGTAATATGATATTTTATTAACCGTGAGTGCATACTTCATTCTGTATAGTTATGAGAACCACAGAATTATTGGATCAAATGTGCTAATAAATCGGAATAAACTGATATTTCTTACAATTTTATTTCAATGTTAAAAATGAGTTAACTATGTTAACTATGCATCATTCACACCAGTAGCTACTTTTGCTATGTCCTCTCTCAAAAGTGAGCTGCGTGGTATGTCTCCCTTGGTCGCAATGTTGAGCACAAGCCATGATATGTTCCCTGAATTTTTGTACTTATACATTGCCTAATAGGTTCATAGCAGTGGAATACATTATACATGTTTGGAGGATGTGGTGACCCTTAGTCTCACGTATGTTTAGTCATCCTGTGTTTATTCTTCATCATGAATCATCACTTTAATATCATTTTTGAGGCTTAAAGATAATGAACTATGCAAGGAGCATTATAATTTGCAATAGATTTATGTGCACTGAACCGCAGTTTTCAAAGCTCCAATGTAGTTGGACTTCCATGTGCTTTAAAGAGACAAAAATTGTGGCTTGAAATTAACTCTCTTGATGACTTTGTTTCATGATTTTTATATCTGGTCATTTTTATTAGTAACCTACCTGCTTAAGGAAACAATTGGTTCTTCATGGTTATCAGACATGGATGTTCCGATTGAGTTATCTTCTACATGATAAGTCATGTCTATGTTGTACTAGTATTGTTTCTTCTTTTCATTCCCGTAACCAGAACTTGCATGATCGTAAAGGAATCAGAATTCTATGTTCTAAAAGAAGATGCTTCACCATGCATTTTTGGTTCGGTCGAGAAGCAGAGATGGTCTTATGCGTGTGCCAAGCAACTTATCGAGAGACTGATTTATGGTGTGTTTACTTACTTGTCTGTTTGGATGTAACAAAACTATACTATTCCCTGTTCTTACATTTTATTTGGACCATCTAAAGCTGAGGGTGCGGAAAATGGCCTTGAGTTCACCATCGTGAGACCTTTCAATTGGATTGGACCAAGGATGGACTTCATTCCTGGAATTGATGGTCCTAGCGAGGGTGTTCCTAGGGTTTTGGCATGCTTCAGCAATGTATGTATCATAATTTCTCTTATGTTGCATCAGAAAATATTTCTCTTATGTATCATAATTTCCGTTGCTTCTTTTTTTTCTTGTTTGTCTTAATGTGATGCAGAATCTCCTGCGCCGTGAGCCTCTAAAACTTGTCGACGGTGGCCAATCCCAAAGGACATTTGTCTACATCAAGGATGCCATAGAAGCAGTTCTCCTGATGATTGTCTGTATCAATCTCTCTCTTCTTTTGTGTCTCTTTCTTACCTTCTGCAACGAAACAAATAAAACTGTTCTCTTCTCTCTCAGGAAAATCCTGCTCGAGCTAATGGCCACATATTTAATGTGGGAAATCCTAACAATGAAGTCACCATAAAGCAACTTGCTGAAATCATGGTACAGGTGAGTGTTGGCACTCGGCGAACACATACATATACGTTTGACATTGCTAGATGCAGAGATCCTTGCCCAACTTTCCTATGCTATTTTGTCTTCTTCCATGCAGGTATATTCAAAAGTATCAGGGGAGCCTCCTTTGGAGGCGGCTACGATCGATGTGAGTTCTAAGCAGTTCTACGGTGAAGGATACGACGACAGCGATAAGCGAATTCCCGACATGACCATAATCAATAAACAACTTGGTATGACCAATTTACATTGAACGGTTGATCCGTTCCCTCTTGAACTCGTAAGAGGTATAGTTGATGATGTTTTCTGAGTGTAGGCTGGAATCCCAAGACATCCCTGTGGGACTTGCTCGACTCGACGCTGGCCTATCAGCACAGAACATATGCGGAAGCTGTCAGAATGGCAATGGTGAAACCCGTAGCGTCCAGCTAGATTCATGCAATGCATTGCGGGGAATCATCATCTCTGATTCAATTCTTTTTAAAGCTCTCATATATATATACACGTTATACTTACTAGCACGTCGCCTAACTGTTTGACCCGTAATTTTCTCCCCGTTGTGGAGAAATTATTTAGGAAGCTGCAACAATTGCTGTAATATTCAGGTCTCATCAGACGTTAATTCCTCTATTTGCAAGTAGTACTTCATTGCAGCAGCATCAGTATTCCTTCCTTCCTGCTGCATCTTTGCTGTGTCAACCATAAGCCCCGAGTTCGCGATCCCAATCGTGCAAGTTTAACTAATGATTGATTCGGCACGTCGTTTGCCTGATTGCAACGAGACGGCGGTTTCAAGCCTCACCCATCCAGGTGATGTGGATGGTCACCGGTTACTGTTATAGCGTTCAGCCACTGGAAGTTCTCGTTTATGATCACAACGATTTCTCTCTCCCACTCTCACGAGGTAACCGGTGGCGACATTCGGGAATGACATCTCGATTTAACATACAATAAGCTGGAGTAGGGTGTTTTTGCTGTGCTTCCTTTTTTGTCTCGCATATTCCAGGAACAATGATAATACCATCATTTGACTTAAAACCAAGGATGAGAGATATGAACGATAAAGGCTACATTTGTGGGGGCGCAGCAATGCAGATTTTGACCATTGAGTTCAAATACAAAAAAGGCACCTATTCTAAAACACACGTTTTAGATACAAGGCTCTCTCAGTGAATCAACCCTCTTCTCCATAATCTAAAAGGCTCAACCTCAAGCAGAAATGATTAGTACCCTTGAGCTCAATTCTATTCAAGATATTCATTCAAAGTACAATCAGAAATGGGAGAACAGATGCAGCTATAACAAGTCTGAACAAACAGTAACAGGGCACCAGAAATCCTAATTCATCTGCACCTGCGTGAAGGAATCATGCAGCCGCAGCGAGTCAAAGCGCTGTGCAGATCCACGATGGATTTCACAAAATGCGATGCCAAACTTTTCCTCTCTTTTTTTTATCCTTCAGCAATGGCGTAGATAATGTGTGAACTATCTCCTGGGAAACCAATCAGATGTATCACAAACGCCCACCTCTCTCCCACCTCAGCCCTTCTTTCAACCTCTTATATATACACCGTGACATGCTCACCTATCATGTAGCCACTAATTCTTACCAGTATAAGTTGAATAGAAACAAACTCCCACAGGATGCTTATGCCAAACCTACAAAAAAAGGATCCTCGAAATGTAGCATCCATGCCATTCCATCAAATCCACAAAAAAGGTCTACGTGTTTCCATAAGCAATCGAAGCTGGTTTTATCTGGAACCTTTGTTGGAGCGCACCTCACAACCAGAAGAATCCCTTCTGGCAGCCTGTCCTGTATCTTTTACTGGTGTATTTATTGACCGTGTTCACAGAACTGGCGATATAGAAATCAAGACAGAACCAGCTCTTAACTACCGCCAATCTCGACATCTTCCACATCTCCAGTTCGCATCACTAGAAGGCTGCTCACTCTCAACCCAAGGAGAACAATGAGAATGGATATGCTGCCCACATATTTCACAACTAAGATCTGGAGATGGATGGGCAAGCTTGCAAATGTCACATGCCACTCCGTTAAAGGTAGTCTCCTTAACGACCAACTCCTCGCCGGTAGAATGTACCTCTTCTGATCCTAATCCATCAAAAGCAGGTGCTTCAAAAGATCTGACCTCACCACAACTTGATGAGAATCCAATCTCTACTGCATTCATGTTGTTATCAGATACGTGTAGTTGGTCATCGTCAGATGCCAACAGCTCCGTGAATGAGAAGTAGGTCTGTGGTTCATACTCTGCATCCTCGATGCTTCCACACATTTGATCAGGCCACTGGTAGCCACAGTCAGCATCGTCAACAGAAACAGCTGCACATCCACCACTTTCTTGCAAGTCGTATGATGATACCATGTCAGAAGAATTTGCAAAAATCTCATCGTTTGTCATAGAGAAATCATAGTCATCTATTTCATGTGATATATCGTTTCTTTCAGGAGACTGGCTCTCAAAACACAAATCAGTTGCATGTAGTAAGTGAGGCCTTCTGACAGACAACTTTTGCTGGCTTTGAGCCCCAGTCTCCAGTGTTTGAACTGGAAGTGGCTCAACTACTCCAAGAGAATGAAGCAGAGGATCACCATTCACCACAACCATATCTCCATCCGCCGTATGTGACACCGGGTTAGATGAATGTGTTAATAAAGGAAGATCTGACATGGACCCTTCAAGTGTGTTTGGCTTGTCAATATGTTCTGGCTCCAACTTCTTAGAATCTGTTTTAAGATATGGGCATTTTGGTGAGGCTTTTCTTCGACACCTGCAGCATTTGAACCCAACTAAATCAAAGATTTGGGCTTCCTCAAGTTCCAAAGCATCTGCATGGTACCAATCTGCAAACAAAAGATAAGTATGGGAGCTCAATGAAGATAGTTTGAGAAAGAGGTAGATTGAAGTATCAACTGTACACTTACTTAGGCACTTTTCACAGCGGATATACATCAGGTTGGAATGGTAAGGAGAATTGCAAAGGCAGCAAGTAGGATTCCTCGGCGGATTTATTCCCTCCTTACATTTCAAAATAATATTTTCTAATCTAAAATTCTTGCCCGAATCATCACCCTTTTTCCGCTTCCATATGAGACCATATGAAAGGCATGTCCGACGTTTATTGTTGCCTTCTAACTTAGATGATCTTGTTCCTTGAACCTCAGCCTTACCAGTGGATCCTGAAGAGCAAGGAGCTGTCATCTGAGGCATGAATTTGTTCCCAGACATCAGCTGATCTTGCCTTCGTAAAGGAAGCTGACTGTTGAGGATCTCCTTACGACTTGCATTCAGAGCCGCAGTTTTAGCATGGTAACATATTTTGCATGTGATATTGTATGCTAAATTGGTTCCCTTTCTTTCAATCAAAGGTATTGCACAATCCTTATGACATTTACCTGTAATTTCACAAGGAGCAAATCCCAGTTAGTTGAAAATTCTAATAACCAAACAGAAAGTGCAGCTGGCATACAGTGTGAGCACTTCCATACCTTGACAAATGCTGCATGTTGTAGCATCCCTTAATTACAATTGAAAAAAACAACAAAAAAGTAAGTTAGCAGTTAGATAATTTGTTTTAATTGATCGGCGAATAAATTCAAATGTTAATTCGACAATACCTCAAAATGACATCTTCTTTGCATGATGCACAAGAAGTGCTGCTAGGTTTGTCCCCCTTGTGCAGCAGATAAGAAAAAATATCTCCCCTTCGAGATTTTACTTGCTTTTTCCGAAACTTTGGCTGAACATTTGAGCCTAATGTCATTGAACCAGACAATGGTTTCCCACCAATTTTCTCTTCATATTCCTTTATCAAGTATAATGGGATATGATTTTCAGAAAACCACAATTTACTATACTCGTTATTGATAGTT
Organism: Musa acuminata AAA Group; assembly: GCF_036884655.1. Lineage (NCBI taxonomy): Eukaryota > Viridiplantae > Streptophyta > Magnoliopsida > Zingiberales > Musaceae > Musa > Musa acuminata. Next base: position 34,685,221 of record NC_088340.1, read on the forward strand.
TCTTTTTCCAAAACATTTTTCATTACACGTAAAGGGATATGCTTCTGATTTGAAAAGGTAAGAGCATACATCATCTTATGCTCAGCAACCCTTTTATCACATATGACTGCATTTCTAAAAGCCAAAGCATCACCATCTAAACCTTTCCCATCCACAGAGGTTTGCTCAGGAGGAACAAGGTCTCTCCACCTAATATGGGAGTCAAGGTATCTGACCTGATGAATCCCAAATAATAAATTAATTGATTATCAAAAAAGGAATCTGCAAATGGACAACAGCTTTTGCATGATAATATGGTACTGAACTAACCTGAAGAGCAAGCTGAGATGCATTTTTGCACATTTGAACAGCAGCTCTCCAAGCAAGCTGCCGGCTTCTTCTAGGAAGATCAACACTTTCAGGATAGCAAATACCAGGTATCCTTCGAAAACCACCTAACATGATGAAAAAGTTTCACCAGCAATCAGCAGCCTTTTTAAAGAACCAGTAGGGAATTGTGTGGGGAAAGAGAATCTGAGAAACTTTATAGGGTAAATTTTACCTTGACGAGCAGCTTTTCTGACCAGAGAACTTGGAAGAGTCCCATTCTGAAGAATAACCTCAGAGAACTTCCCCCCACGCCACCATTGCACATCTTTTCCACTATCCTCTGATGACACAACTGCAGATTCAGATGATGCATATTGTTTCTTGCTCCGCCTACCAGGCCCACGCTTTTGACTTGGTCCAGAGCGAGATGTACCACTTAGTGCAGAAAACCCCGATGGTCCATCAATTATCAGTTTAAACCAGCCTCCAGAAAAAGCAATTCCACGAATATTCTTCTCAAGCTGCATCAGTAGATCCAGAAAAGCCATGTTGTCTGTTCAGAGTCTAATATTCTAAAAAACTAGGGTTCATGGTCATATAAAACATAAACTTCCAGATAAATGTGGTCATACTGACATCTCTAATGATTTTCAGGTTTCTAGCAAAACTTAACTATGTCGAACCAAAATATTCTCGGGGAGATGTCATTTCCAGTGCTCTCAAAGGTGCTTGTAAATACTTGTACTAGAGCAAGATAACTAACTTTGGTTGAATAAAAATATAAAGTAGCACAAGATTAAGAATAGGATAAGGGATAATATAAAAAATATGGTTAGTCAAGGTAAATACTAAAATTTTAGTGAGAACATAATTTAGTATCTTCTGGTACTGTAGTGACGTATACAATATGTAATGATTTTAACAGTATCTAATATTCAATATAAAAGCAAATCCATGAATTGCCATCCAAAAGAATAGAAATTTGGACATCAACCAGCAAACTGGGACCAGGTATTTGAGCGTAAAGATGGTTTCTCATCATACATTTTGTGATGAGAGCCTTAAATCATTTAAAAGCACATGAATCACTATGATAGCTTAGTAAATCTCTTTTTCCTAAATGGAGTCTTCTAAGCAGAAACCATCAGATAGTTCCACTATACCTTAAACAACAGCACAAATTGAGAACATACAGTAGCAAAACTTGCTGATAATCCAAACATCAACATACATAGACTAAGTGAAGATTACAACATGATTGTAAGATCATACCAGTGCAATCACGTCATAAGCGAAATCTGAATTAGGTAACAGTAAGTTAATGGGCCATTAAACAATGGTACAACTGTCTTTTTACCCATGAGTATGCTGAACTCTTTATAGAAAGAAGGCACATAGCACAATAATCCTGATTATGGCCTCTTGGTGGGACAAGATATTGAACCAATCCTTGATCCTAGAAATCTGGTTCATAATTCTTTTTAGTTTAAAAGTACTAGAAAGTAGACAAAGAGAAGACGTTAAGTGTTTTAGAAAGTTCACCAAGTCATTTAATTAGAGAGGACAGTTGCTGGCTCATTCTGGACAAAGATGGTCCAGTTCATTTGCTTCCTTTTCAGGTACTAGAAATGACATCATATTCAGCATTTAAGAATAGAAGAGCGTAAACCCCAAACAAAAAGGGTAACACATAGAAGATAATGACATACGATAATAGATATAAGGACATCTTTTGTCTTTAACCATGTGGCCTTGACATGTAATTCATCTCCATTATCTACCGTCCAAATTTCTTCCAAGGTAACCTCTTTCTCCAATAGAACCTGTTTCTTCTTTGTAGGAAAAGAAAACCAGGAGCAATTTATCCCTTTCTCTCTCTATATATATACTCTTCTGTTGCTCTTGCCATTTTCACTTAAACACATCTCTTCTTAGTTAAGCACTATAAATCAGCCAAACTTAAATCAGTTCGAATCCCACCAAACCCTGCTTCACCTACCACATGAACTAATGTTTCCTCCGTCAAGATGTCAAAAACGCCATTCAAAAAAATGTCCAAACATTACATAAATACTGAATTTCTAAATAGTGCATCAGACAACTCATTCAAATTTCATTGTTGGATCACTTATTTGTTTGTTTATGATTAAGTTTGTCAATGACAATCAAACTGATTTAGTTTACAGAATCTTGACCTTCAAAAATGACTAAATGTTCAACCATCTAACTGATCTTTAGAACATGTATGTTCACATAAGTTCAGAAAGGACCATAGCATGCAATTAGTACAACATACCACATGGATCCACGATCATCATACCAGCTGCAACAGTGATTTGCAACTTTCTCGGTGATCTAAAGTGCTGCAATAGGGATTTATAATCGCATGTCCAGTGGTCTATATGTAGTTCCAGCATATGGTATTTGGGGAACATAATGACCATCACAGCAGTCTAACAAGCACCACATGACTGGACTATAGCAACTGATATAAGCCCAATGCTTTAGGAGACAAACAATCCAACTAGTCATTGTGTTAAGTTATGTCCTCCAAAAAAGGGCTTCGCTATTTTCACCAACTACAAATAAAGAGAACTAAAGTAAATAAATTTTCATTAGGGCAACAAGAGAGATGGCAACCCAACTCTTATCATTCAAGGGCTTAAAATTACCTACATATAATTAACTAAAACGACTTATGAGTAAAGTTTCCATATAGAAAATTTTCATAACCCACAAAATTCCTCTAGAAGGATCTATAAACCTCTCTAGATACAATTTCGAATAGCTAAGTAACTTCTTTAACCCATAGCATATCCGTACAAGAATTCTTGGACACATATTTGAATTCAAAATAGTGGTAAAAAAAATCCTAACATATCAACGATATAAAACACAATGAAACAAATCCAAAATTCACTAGAAGTAGAATTTCATAATCTACTCCAACTACAAACTTGAAGGAGGCTTGGTCAAGTTTCCCCTTTCCAAATTTGGCAATGAATAGATGTTCTCTCACTCTTATCCCAACTAGGAATGGCCCAAAAGTTCTTTTCTCAAGTTAAACAATGTTTCTACCTTCTCCTGTACAAGTAAGGAACATCCAAAAGCTAGGTAAGCCTTATTCATGTTAGAGCAAGTCTTCTCCAAGTTCAACTGGGCTGGATGAGACCTGTACATGCTAGACCTACACTGATTTAGGTCAAGAAGGGATACCAAAGTTGGAATAGCTGAAGCTATGCAAATATGAACAGAAACAACTTGTGAGGCTGAATAATGCTATCCCGAAGTGTGAAATGCGTACAGAATCACCATAAGCTGCATTGAGCATCCATGATAGTGATCTAAGCCCCTATCTCGGACAGCAATGTTAATGCCCCATGCATATGAGAGATTGGTTCAGGCTAATGGTGTTTCTTGAGTGAAGGCAACTGAAGAAATGATAGTTAGCATGTAGTGATAGAGTTGATCCCATCAAGGCCTCTCAACATAACCAAACAAGACAATTTTCAGTAGAAGGACTGAAGATGAACTTGTATAAGCAACTTAAAGTCACACTGTAACAACACGAATTAGTTAAACAAATGTCTCATTAGTCAATTCAATTATAATCAGTAAAAGGACTGAGGATGAACTTGTATAAGCAACTTAAAGTTACACTGTAACAAAACGAATTAGTTAAACAAATGTCTCATTAGTCAATTCAATTATAACAACCATGCACTGGTTAACTTGTGCTAACAGCTCTAAGTAACCCCAATTTTTAACTCAAGGCTCCCAAGCTACTAGTTTCTTTGAAACCATTAAGACATCCAAATGGGTCAAAGGATATGCAGCAGCCAATAGCATCACTTGCCTCTACTTATGCTTCTCACTCTCTTTTGTATGCAGTGAGTCTTTGCCGAGTACAAAAGTTCCTGATTTCTATAAGTTGTAACATATTGACTTCTAAAAGTTTAGGCCTCAGCTAGGCAAATTGTGGGACCATTAGGTGGGTTACTTTTGCAACTAGAACTCATCCTTCTATAAACCAATCAGGTATCTTCAGTCATTCCCACAACCCTATCACTCATTGTCCATCACCTCAAACCCCTTCTATTCCATTTTCTTTTCTCAGAGACAAAAGTCTCCAGTGAAGTCAAGACAAGCTACTTATCCCTCTAACTGGGGCATCAAAAAGCAGAGGTTTTACTACCATATACATTTTGCATAAAATACTTCATTATTGAAATGGATGCAGGATTATAAAATGTATAATGCATGCCATGAATGAAAAATGAAATGTCAAAAACATTACATAGCCCTATGTTCCATAGCAAAATCCTTTGCCAATAAAAAACACCGAGATTGGTCATCTCATGCAAACAAACCGCCGCATGTTAGCAGTATACAGCAAAGAAGACTCAAGCAAACAGAAACAGGAAAAAATACATAGTAACAATGATGGCAAGAAAATTACTGATAAACTCACTTCAAGCAGTAGAAATTTCAGGACCCTGCAGCTGGAGGATTCTCGAACAAGTTTTCGCCATTGCAGCTTATACTGTGTATCTAGAAATGACCCAACAAATAGACCATGCAGTGTTGTCTCCATGTTTGCTATATGTGCTGCGATGACCGGAAAGTGAGTTTCTTCATGCTTAGTTGGACGAAGTCCATTAATGTTTCTAGCAGATCCTTTAATCGCATTGGTGGCAGCCAAATTTAAAAAACATCCCTTTTTGCTTGTAATTGAACCTTTACATGCAATGCACCAACCACATCTTTCTCTTGGGATGTCCATCAGTTTCTTCTCATAAGTTGGCCACAAAAAATACATTGTAGCTCTGGAAAATGCTTTCATTTGCAGGGAAATGCTTGCAGCCACAGTTTTCCGGGAGTTGGAAGAAATATGAGCATCTGAAAATCTTTTCTCTTCAGTTGTAAGAATAGCCAAATTAGCAGCTGCAGATGCAGCAATGTCACCATGGATATATTGGTTGACATAAGACTGAGGGTTGAAGAAAACTCTATTATTTGAGGCTTTATCATTTCTTTCTTGCACAACAGAATATTGGCTTCCATGTCTGCCTCCACCAAACGCACCAACAGCATCGTTCTTGTTGGAAAAGTATGAGCTACCTGCAGCTGCCCTACACATTCCATACTCATTCGTTGAGGCGCAACTTGAAATATCAGGTACTATTGATCTTTGAGAGGCATATGGCAAGTTTGAGAATGACATGGTTGTCATCATAGATCCATTACCCAATTGCTTACTAGATCTTGTGTGAGTATCGGGGAAAATCTTCTGGACAGTCTCACTAATAACTTTTGAAGAAAATTGTTCATCACTCGGAAATAACAAAATTCCATGTGAAGCTAATTCTGTCTTATCTGTAGCATCATTACAATTTTCTTTACCAGACTCCTGCTGTTCAGGAAAGCTAAATTGGTTCACTGAGTTCAATACAGAACTGCGAACTCCAGCTTCAACATCTGCACCACTCTCTCTATCTGCATAAATATGATTTCCCCCTGTAACATTGTCAATGGACCTCTTAATCAAGGTAATGGAAAATAGAGTACCATGTTTAAAGGTTTCAGCATTAGCCAGAGAATTACCTACAGGTTTAATTTGTCCAGCCTCCAGAGTGGATGCTGGAACCTCCCAGTATTTCAATATTTCATTGCAGATATGAGCATATGATGATGAATTTTCTGCAACTGAAGACATCAAGCTTAAGACCTTGGTGACATCGGTTTGATTGTAGTATCTATAAAATGGCTCTGCATTCAATGATGTCCCAATCCTGCAGAATTAATATAAACAAATGATAAAGATAACCTAGGAAATACCAGATCCAATTAGTCAAAGTTCTGAGAGGAATCATTATAAAGCATCTAAGAAAAGATTATAAGATATGATTGATGTTGTTTCATTGATTCTTTAGGAGTACTCACAGGTGAGCAAGATGAGCCAAGATAAGACAAATGTGACTTCAAACATCTGTGCAACATAAAACATGCAAAACTATGACCGTGACATATGTGCAGCCTCATGGTTGGTTCCCTTCTTCTTTTTGAAGAAGTTTTGGTTTTGGATCCAGGGAAGATCACTCTGCTAATTCTAAAACATATCTAGAAAATTGAGAATTACATGGGGCAAAAAGGGTGGCTAATTTATATAACTACGTATCAGAAAACAAAGAAGAGTACCAGAAGAAGATAAAGAAAGATGAAATAACACAATGAAGAGAGTGTTAGAAGAATGCCACATGCCACAACAGAATTTTTTTTCTTCAATTAACCGGCAAGCAGAATACATATGCTAAGTGTAGCATAAATTGTGTCGAATAGTCTAATTAAAATATGTAAATTCAAAAAAATTCATGTGAATATAACATGCTCTAAGTAGAAAAGCTTACACGAGCAAGTAATTGCATGTTCCCAAGAATAATCGTCCACAAACATCAACGCCAAGAGCCTCCGCTCCTTTTATACTCCTTCCTACTCTAAAAGATGTAGGACCAAGTTTGTTAATTGTACATTCTGGACAAAACCATGGCCCATCTGGTAGAAATGCTTTATTCAGGCCAATACATCTAGAATGATATGCAGAGGGACACCCATCACAACAAATCAAAGTGCCATCCATACCACAGAGCTGACATTCATCACTGTTACCATCTGTATCAGCACTAGAAACATCTGCATTAGATTCCGTTACTTTCGAGCTTGGTATTTGCTTTGGTGGCTCTTTGGAATCCTGAAGAGCACACATGCTCCTAGAAGCAGAATTCTTGAGAGATCTAGAGTGCACATTCCTTGGCCCATCCCCAAGTGGAAAGTTAATATCAGTACCATCTTCTACGTCATCATCCAAATTCTCACGCATTTCAAGTTCAGTTCTGAGTTCTGCAGAGTCCATTACATCATCACATAGTATTTGCAAAACCTTAAGCTTTATTGTTACGGGAAGACTGTAATACTCGCCATTTGAAAGCATGGCACCATATTCCTTCCCATCCAGACCTCTCATATATCCCATTATGTACAGATACTCAACTACGAAAGCTGGCCAAGTCAATGCATCAAGCAAACTCCAATCGTAATATCTGTAAAATTTGAAAAGCCAAAACTTCAAAATTAGTTAAAGAATACAAGCAACACTTAGGCGAGTATAAAAATAAGAGAGAAAACAACCTTAAGCATTTTGAAGCGAGCTCCAAACCCTCAGAAGAAAGCACTTGAAGATGATGCCTCAAAGCCCGCATAAGTGATAGATGAATGGCATCCAGCAAAGAATTCTGGACCGTACATTTGAGTGATCCAACAAACTCATCTATTCCGAAGGGGCTCAAAAACAACTGAATGTTAAATGATCTTAAGAAACTATATACAGAGAACAGATAACTAATTGATTCCTCAGAAATCGGAATATCCCCAGAAGACGGGGGCAATTCTAACATATGGATCTCTGGAGATGCGACGGATGAAGGACCCTGCACGTAATCACAGGAATTGCTAGAAGAGTCAGCATCGTCAGAGAGGTCAGAATCTGTCCTGCCATGCGAAGAGGTGTCAGCTCCATCAGAAGCACCTGGGGCATTCTTCCTGGACCTTGTCCTCGGAGGAGGCACATTCGTGTCCTGTGAACCAGAAGAGACTAGAAGGTCGAGTTTCCTCTTCCTGCAGCTAAGCTTCATGTTTGAGCCTACCCTGGTGTCCTCAGCAATGAGGATCTTGGAGACTTGCAAACGGTCCAAATTCTCACGATTCCCGTCCTCATAGACGACAGTGTACAATCCACTTCCGTGGTCGTAAGACGCCACCTTACCAACGAGGGGTCTCTTGACTCCAGGAGTCTCCTTGCTCACATAACTACCGACGAGAGCACTAGCATCAACATTCCCGGCTTCGATGACCAACCCAGCAATCTCAGAAGCCTCGGATCGTTGACCCGTCCGCACCTCCACGACGCTCTGCTCATCCACTCTATCTCCGTTAACAGACCCCATCACCTCCTCCGATCCCATAAGGTCAGATTTGGGGATGGGAGACTAGAAAGGAGTGCATTTATATTCCATACCACAGAAGCAGAAGCAGAGTCCGGATTGAAGCGTAAACAAACAAAACAAGGAAAAAAGAGGTAGACAAAGAGGCGGAAACCCTAGAAAAAGATGGGGACCAAAACGAAGAAGCCGGAAAGCTTAAAGATCCGACTTTTCGAAACGAGGTATTCGAGGAAGTTCCAAGGACCTGCAAACGTCCGGCGAAACAGCGATCTAGCGGGGAAGGGAAGAGATGGACACGTCCAAGGTTCCTTCTCGTGCACGCGGCCCTCGACTCCCTTCCGCCCTCCTGGTTCCCAAGCGTCGACCAATCGAGCGAGAGGAGGAGGAGGAGATCGATAGACGGATCGGAGGGAGGGGACGGGGGAGAGGGAAGGGTTTCGATCTGGGGAGGGCTGCCGCCGAGGGATCTCCTTTTTGTGCCCTAGCTTTTGTTGACAGAAAGGGGAAGATAGAGTGGAACCATAATAGCAACGTTACCGCCATCATAGTGATTCGAAGAACTCGCCCGGTCCAACCCGGCCCGTGACTCGGCTGAGCTGAGCCGTGGCCGTCCGTGACATGACATCTAAACGGTTCGGTACCGTCCTTCCCCACTAGCGCGTTGTGACTCAACTAGGGCGAGTCAGAAACTCGGCTCCTGCCCCGGTCTACAAAAGGAATTTCCCCTTTCCCGTACCCGCCTGCCTGGCTAATCATGTGGGGCCTGTCCGGCTCCACATTCAGATCAATAACGAGGCGGGTACACGGGACGGGAATCACGGGGCGAGTAGGAGAAGCAAAGCCTACATGGTAGTCCACCGAAGAAGCAGCTTTGAGATCCGGGGAACGCGGGATCTAACGGTGGATAAGGGTTGGTTCCCGTTCTAATGGACGGCTAACAGTACTGAGCTATCACTTTTTGTATATAGTGAATGGACCTTTTTGCCACGTACCGAGCCAACGCGGGCTGAGTTCTGCGACGCCGAGTCGGGGTTCAGGATTTCAAATCATGCGACGCGCAAGGAGGGAAGCAACGGCTACGTATCCCTTGGTGTACGTGAAGAAGAAGAAGAATTCACAAGAAAACCAAGCATGCACCGGTCACTATGGTTCGGACTTCGGAGGCGGCTCATATTCGGAGTGTGACACTAGTCGATGGGATTTGATCCACTAAAAAAGAACGCATGATACCATATATCCAATAATGAACCCGATAACACGCCCCATACGAGTGTTGTATACCATAATACATGGTTGTATGCCTTTAGGAACACAAAGGCAACTTTCTAAGCAAATCTCTTATGTATCTCTAAGCTTAATATAAAAAATACTCATAGTTTCATTCCTAAATTTTCTTAATTCTATTAACTTAAAGTCTTAGAGAGACTTGTTAGGTATGTCTCGATGTAGTTTCGTCATGATCATCTAATAATTTTTTATTTTATGATACTTGAAAAAAATTTAGACGTTAAATTTTGCTTAACGTATTAGACAATTAAAATCTAAAATAACAAATGTTAAAGATATCGAGACAATTTCGATTAGAACCAACGATCATAATTCTTTATTACAATAGATTTTGAGATTTTTACTTAAGTACTAAAATCGAATTTAAGTTAAAAGTGTTTTGAGTGTAGTTTAAGGAGGGTAAATGACAATAGTTCAAATTCGTTGGTTTCTTATCTCTGTTCGTGTTCCTTAAACTATGCTAAACATATTTTATATTATGGTTTCGTGAATGTAAAAATGTGTATCGTATAAGCCTAAATAAATAAAAAAATAGTATCATTCAAATATTTTTTAATTAAGTATTAAAAAACATATACATGATTTGAACTCGTTTTGATTATCTTATCACTAACCCTAAAACCAAATGTCATAAAAAAAGATCTTTCATAACCTCATATATATTTAATTAAAAATTAATTATTTTTTGTTATATATATATATATATATTCCTTCCAAAATATAGAGACATGATTATATTTTCGAGGGATTTATTTGTTATATTAAAGTTTATAATGAGGAAAATGTGATTTCGAAGATTGACAACGATACATAGAAAGAACAGCTCGAACACTTTGCATGGATAACAACGAGACCCAAACTGCCTTGAAAGGCTCAATGCTTTGGGCAGCGGTCGTACGTCTCTCCTCATCAAGGCGGTGGTGACAGCACGCATCTCAAGGCCGAAAGCTAGCGCAGCACATTCCCGTTTGAAAGCCTCGATCATCTTTTTCATGTTCCTGTGACTCTTCTCAGACCTCAAGCACTGCATCACAAATGGCTGCCTGTGCACCACAGCATTTATATCTCATGTGCATGCAAACGTACGTACATCTAGAGATACTCATCTTTATGATCAATGATGACGTCGCTAAATACAAGACTGATACAAGCACGAGGATAAACATGTCTTCTCGAAGCTAAGATAAGGGATTACAAGCTCAGGGGAGGCTTCTCAGTGGTTGAGTCGAGTTGGAGGTAAAGAGATTCTTTCAACGACGATTACAGCCACGATTTAGTCAAAAGGTGGAACTTTGGGAGCTGGAACACTACACATGCGGAAGGCATATGCTTGGGGATGGTGGTGGGTCAACGGTGCATCATGGTGAGGTCCTGCAGTGATGTCGCCATTGTTGTTGCTGCCACCTGCTTTGAGGTTCGCATTTCAATGGTGACCCCGACCTCGTCTATATGTACCGTTCTCTGTGCTCCGCTCTACCGCATCTTTCATGTCTGTGTCTTATCTTCCTTGTTCTCGTCGTTATCCTCGCCATGCACGCCACAAGAGTTGCTTCCCGTTTCCCTGCGGCCACCATTAACGCCAGGTAAGGTCTGAATCATACGAATATACGTGGGTATTGATGGAGATCTTCTACGTTAATTCCCATTGCTTTGGCAACACAGATTCTGCTAAGCTTCATGGGGTTCATCGCGTGGAACATGCAGGAGAGGATTCCAATCTATCCTTTTCTTCAGTTGCATGCATGTCTTCACGACCTTGATGCAGTACTTCTTGCGTCTCAGGTGTTGGAAGTGGAAGAGCGCGACGATGGGAATGAAGGATGCCTGAAGCGGAGGATGACATCTACACGCAAATCCACAAGCCATAGAAGGGGAAAGCAAGATGGAGGTGAAGGCTGTGAGAGAACCCACCTCAGTAGATGACTACTTGCAGGCAGAAGAAAGAGTGTCAGCTTACGAGGGATCAGTGATAGCTGAACGATAATGATGATCGTTCTCGATCTATATTGACTTAATTATTGACTAAAGTCACATAAATATTCACCCAAAGAAGATGTTGTAAAAAAGCATTGACTAAAGCTTTAGGCGACAGATGTTTGATCGACTGACTCAGATATGTTTCTTGAGTAGCTTTTGCAAATTAACCCAAAAGAACATCCAATTCCTGAGACCAAAACACAAAAATAAAAGCCCATCCAGTGTCTAATTCTGGCAGCATCCTTCTCTTATGTGTTCAATTGATCATGGAGATATTATGGCAGCAGTCTTTTCCTTAAAAAACAAGCATGACTCAGACTGGAAACACAGAGAGAGAGAGAGAGAGAGAGAGAGAGAGAGAGGTCATAACCTTAGCAGGATTCATGTGATCCAATGGAAAATCTGTCTTTACAAAGAACATAAACACAATTCAGTTCGGATGATGATGACCTACTCAAAGCCCACAGTAAGAGGGACTTCACCTTTCCTCTCTACTGCAGAAGGTGGGGAAGGATGATTGTGCTCGCAAACAAACAGAGAGCACAAGAGAATAGGAAACAGGTGCGAACATGAGAAGAAGACAGACTATATGTCCACAACATCTACCAACATGGAGACCTCGGTCACTCGTAAGTTAGGAAAGAGAGACTACTAGTCAAAGATAAAGTCCAATTCTCATCACGTACGAAGTAGAAAAGGTCAAGATCGATGACCAGCTGATGCCAAAACTGATGTCAAAGCTCTTCTTTTCTTCTCTTCTCTTCTTCTTTCTTTCAGTAGCGCAGTCATCATGCAGTGCAGTAACACCATCGTCTTCCTATCTCAGCCGCATATGCTTCTCCAGTTATGTTCTAACAAATATCGTACCGAAATGTTTGCACGTTAAATCAAACACTAACTAAGAAGATAGTTATCCAAATGATATATATATATATATATATATTGGTACTATAAAATATATATATATATATATATATACTATAAAATATTATATTATGTTAAATATAAGAATAACATTAATATCATAAACTAAAAGTCTTTTCTGTATGCTAATTTAAAAAAATAAATAAATAGAATGAATGAAGATTGACAATCGAAAATTTGTCAATTGACCGGTGATCCGAAAATAATCCTTTTTATTTATTTAATTTTTTAATTTTAATTTAAAAAAAATATTATTATTTTTTCAATTAGTTTGAAATCGAATCAAACCCCTATCTTCGGAATTGATTTGGTTTGAAATCACTAATCGATTTGATTTCAATTTGAATCGAGCTAGATTAGAGCTGCATCTTCCCCTTCTACCTCGACTCTCATAAAATGATTGATATGTTGGTTAAGGAAAACCAAACAATTTATCAAAATTATAATACTTTATATCAAAATGAAGAATTTCTTTTGATGAAACTTTTTTTAACCTATAAATAAAGGTGACATTCTTATAGGGTTTAAGAATTATGATTCTTTTCTCTCACTCCCTCTCCGGTATTCTATATCTATTTTCATCTTTTTTTGATATTATCTAAGTTAAACATTACATGAGGATGATGTCATGTAAATTATTGTATATTTTATCTCAATAAAAAGGCTATTCTCATCTCGCATTATGCTCAATGAAGTCAAATTCATTTATTTATTTTTCTCTGTTATATTGAAATGATGTGCAACACGATTATTAATTTCCTCTATCAAGAGCCAAAATTACTGAATGTTTACATGCTCATTTCCAAACTCAAATTTGAATGTTTAACACACTGATGCCGGATAAAAAAAAAATCATACAAAATCATATCAATTAGTTATAAAATAATAATTAAACAATTTAACTAGTTAATCTCCTTGGTTTGATTATGTCTTGAGATATAACATAGGCTCTTAAGTAAATTTTAGATTTATGATGGACTAATGAGTAAATAGAATACTTGAAACCCGAGGATTTATCTTTTTTTGGTTTTATCTATAATAATAATAATAATAATAATTATTATTATTATTATTATTACCATCATCATCATTTATTTTCATCCTAATAATTTGTTAATAGAGATTTGGAGGAGGTGGAGGAAAATGGATATTCCAATTTTGAACCATAATCATCTTTTTTTTATTAAATTAAATATTTATTTTTTTAACTTAAATATTTTTATTTTTTCAATCAGTTTGAAACCAAATCAGATTCCTTGTTTTTGGTTCTGATTTGATTCAAAATCGTAGAACCATTGATTGATTTTTATTTTGATACTTGATCAATTTGATTTTAATTTGACTTGACTCTCATAGACTTTTATGATTGATATGTAGGCCGAGAAAAGCTAAACAATTTACCTCGAATCAAGACAACCTTCATTTGATGGTAGACTTTGTTAGCCTATAATCACTAAATCAAAATGATAATATTTATATTAAAATGAAAATTTTATTTTTTATTATTGAGAGTTGAAAATTCTTTTTTTACTATAAAAGGGGTATCCTTGTAGGGTTTAAGAAATATGATTCATTTCTCTGACTCCCTTTCAGGCATTTTATAGGTGTTTTTATTTTTATTTTTAATATTATCTAAATTGAACATTATATGAGGATGATACTGTGCAAATTATTGTGTATCTCATCTCAACAAAAAGCTATATTCTCACTCTCCATAATAGATTGATGATCAAAATGTGACCTCATTGATTTTTAATTAAATTTATCGTATGTGTTTTTAAGCCATTCTATTATTCTCATCATCTCACATTCTGTTCTAGGAAGTTAAATTCATATATTTTTTTCTATTATATTAAAATGATGTGCAATAAGATTATTAATTTCCTCTATCAATAACGAAAATGTTCTATGTCTTTGTAATGTGCATGCTCACTTCCAAACTCGGATTCAAATATTATTATTAATTTAAATAATAATAATTAAGTATTTAATTATATAATAATTAAATATATACAATTGGGACTCTCAAGTAAATTTGAAGTTTGTGATAGATTAACAAGTAAATAGAATATTTGAAACCGAAGGGTTTATCAGTCTTTTTCTTAATTTTTATCTATTATTGTTGTTGTTGTTGTTGTTGTTGTTATTATTATTATTATTATTATTATTATTATTATTATTTATTTATTATTATTATTATTATCATTGTTTATATTCATCCTAATAATCTGTTAAGAGATATCGAGGAGGAGGAAAGGAGGGACGACGCGGAAGAGGAGCAGAAGCTTCGATCCTTGTTCATGGCTTCCTCGCCTGCTCCTGTCAATCGCCGATCCGACGGCCAACTCTACGCCGTCGCTTTGTCCCGCACCGGGGAAGCCAAAGCCCAAGCCGCCTTGGCCAAGATCATAGCCATCATCTCCACCACTCCTGCCCCGACTCCTCCTCCTCGCCCCGTGTCCGACGCGTTCGGCCGCGGCGTCGGCGGAGATCTCGGGGCGGCGCGTGGGATGACGAAAGAGCCGGGCTTTGGCGTCGATCCGAGGCTTAGGTGGGGCCTGACGCCAGAGATCGGACGAGGACCCGCCGAGGGAGATGGCCCCACGGCGCACGGGGTCGTCGTGGATGCCTCCGCGCCGGTGGAGTCCGGAGGCGCGGAGGGCGCGACCTTCGCGATGGCCCCATCGGCGGCAGTTGGCGGCGTCGACGTTTTGACTGCGGTCAATAGTTCCGAGGGCGAATGCGATCCTGAAGAGAAGAACGAGGGCGAGGGCCACGGGGAGGCGGCAGAACACGACGCCAAAAAGGAGGTCTTCGCAGAACAAGAAGAAACGAAGGGAAGCGGGGAAGGAGAAGAAGCGGCGACCCCTGCAACCACCACCATCACGAGCAGCAGCAGCAGTAGGAGCGCAGGAAAGGACCGCGAGAATCAGGGATGCTTGGATTTGCTTCTGGAGGCTGTCCGTCAGGTGTCAGGCGGCGTCTTCGAGGAGGGGCCGGAGGAAAAGAAGGTCGAGCCAGAGGCTTCGCCCGCGGAGGGATCCTCCGCCCCGCCCGACAGGGCGCCGACCTTTTCGGGCGGTGGGGGAAAGAAACGGTGGATTCCGTCCGATCTCGACGATACGGAGACGGCCCCGATCGTGCGCTCGAAGCGGGGAAGGAGCCAGGCGCTGCCGTGGAGGTACCGCGACTCTGTCCTCGACCCTTGGCGGAAGCCGCCCGCCCTCACCCGCCACGGCCGGGCGGCGTGGCCATGACCGAGCCGCCGCCCCCGGCGCCCGACCGCAGCAATTGGATGTCGTGTCCTATGTCGTTCCCGTTTTCTTTCTTTCTTCTCTTTTTGTCTACAGTATAGTAGTCCGGTATTGACGTAAGCAGAATGCATAAGCGTTTATGTTTTGGTATCGTTGGAGAAGAATGACCATCAAAAGCTCTCGTGTCGGATATTGCCAATATTATAACTATATTTACTATCTAACGCAACGTGAATTTGACTTTTCCCACTTCAATTTTGACCTCCCTCGTCAATATTGGAAGCCTCATTGACGTCTCCGAGGAAGGGGAGCCATTTCTCTCCCCGCAGTTGCAGGTTCAGACGTGAGCGTACCTGGTTCGAGTGGGTTCACCACTTGCCGGTCCCCGCTGCAGTTGCAGATGCCGGTGGGTCACCGCTGCGGCCGCCAACATCGAAGGATTAATAATGCCTGGAGAGAGAGAGAGAGAGAGAGAGATTCCGATGATGCATTAAAGCAATTCGGAACTAAACCATTACAATCGACCGAAACAGAACTTGGAATCCCGATCACAAACATTACTGTAGAAAAAATCCATCTGAAACGCTCCTGCAGATGGACTTAGCGAAAGAAATCTATCGACTTGTTCAACTCCTCCAGCTTCCTCATCCTCAGTCTCTCGCTCTCGCTGACCAGCTGCTCGAACAATGAACATGACGAACTCAATCAACACTACTGCTTCCATGGATGGCAAGCTCATTCAACAGCTTACCAAATAAAAAAAGACGCAAAAGAAAGAAAAGTCACCTCCATGAGTTTGGCCACTAGCTGAGACTTCTCCTTGTTCTTCTCATTGAAGGCTTCGAGAGCTTCTTTGTATTCTTTTTCCTTCACAAAATGTGATCATCCAGGTCATGATTAAACTCGATTGCAACACGTAAATTGATCATCAAACAACACTCAGTTTCTAGAAGATCTAAACTTTGGTTTACCTTCCTCAGACAGGATTGTCCGAGAGGTTTCAATGCACGATTGACTGCGTCTATCTTCTTGCGTAATGCCGCCGCTTCGTTCCTGGTTGGATCTACCATGGCTTCCAGTTCCTACCAGAATCCAAGTTAGGATATGTAATCATGGCCATCAGACGTTTTCCTGGATTCTAATGGATCAGAATTATAGATGGTGCATGGTTCTACTTACGCCTCGGATCATGGCCAAGTGTTTAGTCTCCTCTTCCACTCTGCACAACTGAGCAAAAACCTTCTCTTTGACCTCCATTTTCTTCCTCTCGATCTCTTCTTCTCTTGCTTGGAATGAGGAAAGAGCTGACCTCGGTGATTCTTCTTCACCATCCTCCTCCATTAGCCGCGAGTTCTTGATTTGTCGAATGTGCTGCTGCTGTCCTTCCTCCATTAGACCCTCTCAACGCTTCTTCAGAGCCGACAGACCTCTCTCCTACCTTCTTCTCCTCTTCGACGCAGCCCTTCCTTTCACTTCTGTCCCTGCACGAGCTGCGTTGTTATGAAGAGACTTGGAAGGAGAGTCGTAGGCGCCAAGATAAAGCACATGAGCTACCACCTGGCTTTCCATCATGAACATCCATATTACTCGTACTTCATTATGAAGCTGATCGCAATATGAGACTTCATATTCCGTGTAACGAGGGTGGTCTGCAGACTCGGCCTTTCGACTTCGCTTGGCTTCGAGGCAAAGCAATTTCCACGCAGCAGCGATGGAACACTCCATGCCCCTACTTCTGTCAGGATCACACAAGATGGTTATGATGCGAGTCAAGGAAGTGCACCTCAGCCTCTCATATGTGGGAAATAATGTATTAGCCCTTATAATATTTTTTTTTCTTTCTCTTTATATATATTCCTCTGAATATTAATTGGATTTATACTATAATAGAAAGAATATCACTTGTTCATAACCCAAAGTCTATCCTGTCTCACTCCACAAAACAATCTATCAAGCAGTTTCATGAAAGTAAATATTATCCCATCTTATAAATCTAACAAATATATATTAGTAATAATAATATTATTATTCTTATATGTTTTTTGGATGAATTCTGGTAAAAAGTTCCTTTTTTTTCCAATAAAATTTTTAAATATTTTTCAATCGGTATTCTTTTTGCCATATTTTCTAGAATACTCCTAATAAGACATAACAATTACTCTCATCCTTTTTTTAGGGGACCAATTGATAGGGTAAAATCAATCTAATTCATCAATTAAAGTGATTTTTAATATATATATACATATATATATATATGTATATATATATATATACATATATATATATATATGTATATATATATATATATACATATATATATACATATGTATATATATATATATATGTATATATATATATATATATATATACATATGTATATATATATATATGTATATATACATATGTATATATGTATATATGTATATATATATACATATATACATATGTATATATATATATGTATATATATATGTATATATATATGTATATATATATATATGTATATATATATGTATATATATATATATGTGTATATGTATATATATATATATATATGTATATATATATACATATATATGTATATATATACATATATATATATATACATATACACATATATACATATATACATATATATATATATATACATATATATATATATACATATATATATATATACATATATATATATACATATATATATATATATATATGTATATATATATATATACATATATATATATATATATATACATATATATATATATGTATATATATATATATATATATATATATATATATATATATATATACTGTAAATAACAAGTGATGAATATAGGATTCAAGCTTAGGACTTTGTAATAAATTGTGGAGGTCCTTACCAATTAAACTTGTTGACATGATAAAAAATATATTTAATAAGGTTTCAAACCATTAACATTTGGTAAGAAAGTAAATCTTCCTATTTGATAGTTTTTGTTTCTAAAATAATAAAAAATATTTATTTGAAATCTTATTTTTACATATGAAACATCGAAATGAATTCTATTTAGTTTTGAATCAATTTATCATAATTATGATAATTTTAAACAGACTTAAATATTTTGGTGAAGAATCCAAAAACATTATAAACCTATCAAAAATTACTGTACACAAGAGAATAACTAATTCATAATATAACCAAGCATTACTTCAATCATCATGAGGTATTTAAGGAGTTATGCCAAATTTTTCGAAAATATCAAAAAGGAAGTATCTTTAGGAAAAAAATAAAAAAATACTGAAATTTGCCTTTTTTTTTTAGTAAATATATATGACTTTATATCTCACATATGCATAATATTATTTTTGTTGATGGAATGCCGTTCCCATTAATATATATTTGTTCTTATCCTCTTCAATGTTATCATTTCCCCCATCGGATATGAAGCTTCGTTGCGGCCGTTACAGCGAGTGGATATGTTCTTTATATTTCCCCTAATTTCAAGTGTCGTCATGTATGTGTGTCATCCTTAGCAATTCCCGTCTCTTCCGATCCCGTTCCTCGTTTCGAGGTCATTCACTTCCTCTTCCTGGTAATTTCCTGTTCTTCTCGATTAATTGGTGTTGAGGGTTTTCCAGCTTCCTGGTCGGTTAATCGATGTCGTCAAGAATCCGGTCGGTGCTTCTCCCGAGCCTCCGCCACCCGACTATTTGCGTCTTCTATTAATATTCTGGCGATCATCCGACGGGTTTTGTAGCGTTCGTAGGGTTTTCAATCGAGTTGGTGAAAGAAATTGGCAAGTTGGGGGTTTTGCTATTTTTGTTTGGCGAGTGTACTTTGAGCCTCTTGTTGATCTCATGGGGTTGTATTATCTCCATTTATTGTGACTTTTTGGAACCAAAAATGATCTTTTTCTGCGACTTCTGTTCTCAGGCCGCTGGATAATGTGCGCGGTTGATTCTGTAAGGTATCGATACAAATTTGTTGTTTGATGTTTCGATGATGGGTTCTTCGGTGGTAGCTATGCATGCCCTATCTGGGGCAGTACCTGCCCATTTTAGTCCCAGTTTATTTGCGAATGCGCCGCACGTAGCTATCCACTATAAAACTCGTGGGAAGTACCGGAGGAAGAGTCGTGCGCTCGCAGCTTCATGTTCTACATCAAGAATGCGGAACGGTTGCCTGAGAGATTATGGATTTAGGAACATCAATAACCGATTGTTGTCTTTGAAATGCAAGTGCCAGCGAGCTGAGAGCACCAGTGGAGATGCCAACAAGACCTGGTTCACTGAACCAACGAGTAAGGCAGATCAGATTCTTGGTGAGCTGAATGGGCAGAAAGTTGTTGATTTTGAGAATGGTTCTGCCATCATGCCTAATGATGTATCAGTCAATCAGTCATCGGACAAGACGAGAGGAAACTCTGTTGAGGATGTGGCGTGGCGGCTTTTACAGGAATCTGTGGTTTATTATTGTGGAACTCCAGTTGGAACTATTGCAGCAAAGGATCCATCTGATAACGGTAGCAGTGTTTTGAACTATGATCAGGTTTTCATTCGTGATTTCATACCTTCGGGGATGGCTTTTCTACTGATGGGAGAATATGAAATTGTCCGCAACTTCATTCTTCACACTCTTCAGCTGCAGGTAATGCATTAAATTGTCATACATGCCTGTGATTTGGAGTGTAGGTAAGAAGTTTCCTGTTGTCTTTACTACTAGAAGTGGCACAAGAGTCAACAATTGGAATGAAAAGGGTGTTAAAAGATGTCTTGTGTTTTCTTCTTCATTAGATTGTTTTTCTACTTTATTTTGTTACCCATCATCTGTGTATGGAGACTTTCACATCATGAGTTGAGAGTTTAGGAAACAAAGCTTGCATGTTATAGTGCTCGTAGATTCAAATCATAATGTCGTCACTGCACTAACAGCTACACCTGAGTTTTCCATCTATAGAGTATAGAGAACACCATTCAAATTCTTTTTTAAAATTTGTAGAGCTGGGAGAAGACAATGGATTGTCACAGTCCAGGTCAGGGATTGATGCCAGCAAGCTTCAAGATTAGGACAGTTCCGCTTGATGGTGATGACTCTGCTACTGAAGAAGTCTTGGACCCTGATTTTGGAGAAGCTGCAATAGGACGTGTAGCACCAGTTGATTCAGGTATGTTATCCTATATTTTCTTTTTCGCAATGGATAAGTGGTGAAGGCAGAATTCGAGCCCAGGACCTTGTGATAAACTGTCAAGAGCTTTACTAGCTAAGTTAGCTGACACCTTCTACATTATCATATATTGCCACATAGCTGACAAGTTTTCTTATAATATTCATTAGTACCTCAAGGAGTTATACTGTACTTGGATGTTGTTGATAAGAGAAGTCTTTTGCTATACATCTAGTTGCGTTTTGTGGTGTCTGCTTATAATTTTGGATGTTCACTAGGATTTGTTCAAATCTCTCTGCAAGGTTTAGCATTCTGCTTAATCATGGATGTTGAGTGTTAAACATGCTATTATATTCGACTGCAGGATTATGGTGGATTATACTGCTACGGGCTTATGGAAAATGCTCTGGAGATCTCTCAGTCCAGGAAAGAATTGATGTGCAGACAGGCATCAAGATGATTCTAAAGCTTTGTTTAGCTGATGGCTTTGACATGTTTCCAACATTATTAGTAACAGATGGTTCATGCATGATTGACCGCCGAATGGGGATTCATGGCCACCCTCTTGAAATTCAGGTGGCATCTTTTGCTTCCATTTTAACGACTTCTATTGTTCTTGAGTTAGATTAAGTGCTTCTGTTTCTTTTTTATAAAGAAAAATCTGAAGCGCTACATTAACATTTGGTATAAGCTGAATGGTAATCCTTAATATATTTGCTCTAAGTTGAACCAGAAGTTTGTCTTAATGGTGTTCTTTCTGAGATATTTTTGGTAGGTGTCCAATTTGGCCATGTAATGTTGAATTGAAATTAGTTTTTCTTTTGCAAATTACCACTTTGACTGGGTCATTTTAACCCTTGTTAACATTTGTTTGCTCTCCATCCACCAAATTAATCTTCTTTAACCCTGAACCAGCAAACTCACACTCATGAATTGCTTAAGATTCTTGCTTCTGTTGGATAGCACCTCAATTTTTAGAGGAAAGCTGTCACATGAAACAAGTGAATGAGTTCCCTCTAAATCATTTATGGGTGTATGTCTGACTGAGCCTTGTTTGTGCAGGCACTGTTCTATTCGGCACTTGTATGTGCTCGGGAGATGCTTGCACCAGAGGATGGATCAGCAGACCTTATTCGAGCATTAAATAACAGACTAATAGCACTGTCATTTCACATTCGGGAGTATTATTGGGTAGACAAGAGAAAACTCAATGAGATCTACAGATACAAAACAGAAGAATATTCTTATGATGCTGTGAACAAGTTCAACATCTACCCTGATCAAATTTCTCCATGGCTAGTGGAATGGATGCCTGAGAAAGGAGGTTACTTTATTGGAAATTTGCAGCCTGCACACATGGATTTTCGTTTCTTTTCTCTAGGAAATCTGTGGTCTATAGTGAGCAGTCTAGCAACTACACATCAATCACTTGCCATTTTGGATCTTATTGAGGCTAAATGGTCTGATTTGGTGGCAGATATGCCATTTAAGATATGTTATCCTGCTCTTGAGGGTCAGGAATGGCAAATTATTACTGGCAGTGATCCCAAAAATACGTAATCTTTCAGCATCTACTAATAGTACCTTGCCATTTGAGTTTCCAGTTCTTTACTCTAATCTATGATTGTGCTTTCTGCAGGCCTTGGTCATACCACAATGGAGGTTCCTGGCCAACATTGCTCTGGCAGGTGGGCAATACACCATTGTTATTTTATTTTCAGTATAAATTTTGTGGTAGCATTATTTGTCTGGGATTACCCTGTTTTCTTTTTAGTGTATTGATGATATACACATAAATATCTGACTTCTGCTTTGTCTTTTGCATGCCTACTTTTTGACATGAGTTTGATTATCATTGACTTGAGTAGAAATGATATATCAAGTGCTGAGAGGTATCTTATGCATGCTGCATGTCGAGGTCAGACACTTGAAAATAGTATAACTGGTGAACCATTCTCAGTACTCATACAAATTATTGGCAGTCATAAACCTTTTGTCTGGCTAGGTGAGTATGCCTTGACAAGAAGTAGCCATTGTTTGTGGGTTTATGTCCCAAATGGATCAGAACTCATGGCCTGGAGAGTCATGCTAACAGTGGTTCCATCTTGCCTCACATCCTGGCACTTCGTTGTGAAATTGAGATTTAAGTAGAACCAAATTCTGCATGTTGACACTTTGCTTGTAATGCTGGGAACTTTTACTGACGGAAATGAAGATGCTGCATTTTAAAAGATCTGCAATCTATACTTTGGGCAGATTCATTTGTTTACTGGAGATAGTTCTCACATGAAAGACATTTTAATGCTGACTTATCCTTTTGTGATCAAAATGCAGCTCACAGTTGCATGCATTAAGATGAACAGGCCAGAAATTGCTGCAAGAGCCATTGAGGTTGCGGAAAAGCGCATTGCAGCAGACAGGTGGCCTGAATATTATGATACCAAGCGAGCACGATTCATTGGAAAACAAGCTCGTCTGTACCAAACTTGGTCCATCGCAGGCTTCCTGGTGGCGAAGCTGCTGCTAAAAAACCCAGATGCTGCAAGAAACATATGGAACGACGAGGATGCAGAGATTGTGAATGCCTTGAACATCATTGTCGATTCCAACCCAAGGAAGCGAGGCAGGAAGGTGCTAAAGAAAACCTATATCATTTGAGGAGACAAGCTTTTATTTATTTTGATCAAGGGAACAAGTGTGAAGCATTGCATATGAGAAATCGAGAAGGAAGATGAATGCCATTGTTTGTTTCCGAATCATACAACTTTGTAGTGTTGTACACATGAATCCCATGTTAGCTTTTTCTTTGCATTCCATATGCCATGATGGAATAGGCTGTTATGTTGTACGACATATTAAGAGGAGAATGTAAAATTCTGATATCATTGGCATAATTTATTTTTCTCAATTATTGATGAATTATTTTTTATTATATTATATTGCGTACAACATGGTTCTATACGAAGTCAAACCTGAAACGTATCATCAATTGTCTAACCATCAGGATATTTTCACAGAGATAATTGTTCAAGTATTTTAATTTTCAAAAGTAAAATTCATAATTTTCTTTCTCATAGAGAAAATATTCACTTCAATCTCGCCTTAGAAATGTGATGGCAATAATCAACAAGGAGAAAATAAATCTCACTCAACAATTGGGTCACGTGCATATCAACCCAATATAAAATATTGAAAGAATATTCTTAATATCATAAGATATTTCTTCGGGTTAAGCCCATTATAAAAAAAATCATCATGTCGTAATAATTGAAATAAGTTATTGTTTACTTGAAATTCTTGTTTTTTGTTTTGTGATAGATTAGATCATCAGAGGGATCACATGCGAAACCCCATCCAATCTCGCAAACATCTAAGCATCCCTTTGATCATCACATCAGACTAGATCATCAGAGGGATCACATGGGGAACCGTATCCATTCTCAATTTTTGTATAGGTCAACCACCCCATCCAATCTACTGTTTGATGATTCGAGCCTCTCTTTTGATCACATCAAACTTTTAATGCATGCGGACTTCAACCGGATCGAGTTGATCCAATCATCACCAACACTCATCAAGAAAATCTATAAGTTTGTATTTTATCTCCAAGTAATGCCTTTATGAAATGAAAGTCCCCATAATAAAAACATTTAATGTGGTCCAACCCACATTAAGAAAAATCACAAACATCAAAATAGTAATTAGAAGCTGACAGGAAGAACATAACTCTTGAATAGTTGCTGACATGTGAGCCCCACTCGTTCACTACTCTTGACTCAACTTTTAAAAAATTTTATAAATTTTTTTTTTATAAATGATAATTTTACCCTTAGTCCTTGTCGGACTTGTCTTGCTCTTGTTGTTCTCGCTTATTATATAGGTAATAAGTTCACAGCCCTCACCTAATGAAAAGGGAGTACGGAGGTGATGACGGATTTGACAGGACCAATGAAGTCCATAAATACAAAGATGGTTTTCGTGTAAAAGTGATGCAAGAGGACGGATTCGATATGGGTTAGGAATAAAATTATCTTTTCACATGATAAAAGACGCTATGTAAGAATTTTTGAAAGTTAAGATATTTTATGAGAATTTTTCAAAGATAATTAAAAAATATATCTTTTTTTTTTCTCAAGAGAGATTGGATTGATGAGTTTAATAAATTTCTTATGACAACCATTTAGCATGATATTTCCACTTGCCATAAGATAAGTATGTATAAATTGCATACATATTATTAGAAAATCTAACAACTTCTGTACACTATCAATTTTTTTTCATTAGTTATCCTTATAGTGAAAATATAGGGATGTTTAGGTAAATTATGTATTTTATCCTTTTTAATATAGTTGGAGATGTTGAGCTGATTTTTTTTGGATGGATTTTAATGAAAAATATATTAATATTAAATTAATATATATGCTAGACTAAAATTTATGAAGGTAAACAAAGAAATAAGAGTCCACAAGTGAGAGTGTTCCAACACATGACTGCTACATATTCAAATTTTATATGCTAAATATTATCAAAATAATATCAAATTATATAATGTAATATAATATGATATGATATAACATTAACATAAAATAAGTTTGGATAGGACTCACACAGTCCATATTATTAGAAATCCAATATTCTAACCCTACTCGACTACTCCAAGAATTGATCTTCCTCGCCGGTGAGCTCATAAATTATTCTCTCCTATTGAAGTTTGTTCTCACGTTTGATACCAATTGTTCATAGAATGTGGATTGCCTGAATATTTTTCTAATCATATCGTAGGAGGATTATTTTATTTTACTTTATTTATTATTGATAGGGCAGGAGGATTTGATGATGATGTTGAATATAGATGCTGACTAATTAAGAACTAACCACTATTATAAGGTTTCAATATTACAACAACTTCAAAATCGATCATACCATCTTTAATTCCTTATATTATTTAATTATATTAATTTGATCAAAATTATGTGTGGGTCCCATCTAGTTCTCGATCGAGACTGGTCTCATATTTGCTGTTCGGCGCCAACAACCGAGCAGAGGCAGGTTTCGATGTATGCACTGAGCCCATGGAGGGTTAGGTCAATGCATCCTTTCGTGGATAAGAGCATATAAAACATATGATGCGTCTTATGTGGAAAAAATAAATAAATTTAAAGTATACATGCGTCTTTTGTGGATAAGTGTATTGATGCAATGTGTCATCAATGGATAAGAGCATATGAAGTGTCCAATGTGTTCTTGATGGACAAATACATTTAAAGAGTATCAAACAACGTTTCTTTCATGATATAAAAGTCTACAACGTATGATACATCCTTGGAGGATAGAAACATTTGAACAATACAATATGTTTTTCTCGAGCTAAGCATCCAAAAGTGCTCGATACATCTCTCTTAGGCTAAGAAACCAAATAATACCCAATATACCCTTTTCATATAAGGCATACAAGAGCATTTGATGTGTCATTCTTGGGCTAAACATCCAAGGGTGCCTGATGCATTCTTGGGCTAAATATCTAAAGGGTGCATGATACATTATTGAGCTTGCTAGTCATAGATACCCTACAAACCAATCACGTGAGTAATGACACGTGTAACATGATACGTAATTTTTTGTTCATTATATATATATATATATATATATATATATATATATATATATATATATATATATTGATGTCTATTGATCGGTGTAATGAGAATTAGATCGTGATGAGGTCACGATAATAAGACCGATTCACATTTAAATATATACCCTAAATAATCTCAATCATAGCTTATTCGAGAGGGACATCGAGATAACCGGATAGACTGGTGTACTGTATACTTGTATATGATGGAGGTGATTGGTCTCATAGCTGCTCGTGTGGGGACACTAGGGATATAGTGTAGGTGCTCATTAGAGAATGAGTTCACTGATTGATTCGCTCATTGAATGATGGATGTTTGATGATTCCTTATTGTTAAACAGTAATTCCGTAGTTCCAGTGATGTATCTGCTTCTTAGATTTGAGACACCAAGAATGTCGTGTATGAGTACTTCACTCTTTGATACCAGAATTATAGGTCTGAAGGTTTCAGATCTAGCACAACCGATCATCGGGAGTGGTAACCAACCTTACAAGAACTATTGAGTGTCGATAGAGGATCATCCACTCTTGGTGTTATGAGAAGAATATCTCATATGCTTTTGCTCAAACAAATCCCTAGCTAGGGTCATTCAGATTGAGGGAGAAAGAGTTCTATGAAAGAATCCGATTAGAGTGAGGCTTGAGTAGAAATTGT
Organism: Musa acuminata AAA Group; assembly: GCF_036884655.1. Lineage (NCBI taxonomy): Eukaryota > Viridiplantae > Streptophyta > Magnoliopsida > Zingiberales > Musaceae > Musa > Musa acuminata. The sequence continues at coordinate 34,712,406 of NC_088340.1, forward strand.
ATGGGCATGAAATTACCATACCTAGTATACGATCACTAGGGTATTAGATGGATAAGAGACTATAGATACATTGTAACTAAGGATGGATAGGTCCAATGGATTGGATTCCTCTGTATCGTTTGAGGACTGTGACGTAGTGGCTTAGTATGTCTGCAGTCGATGAGTCGAGTGAATTATTATGAAGATAATAATTCATTGAGCTAGAATGAATCATGATAGGTATGACTCACTGCTAGCTCGATATTGAGCCTAGAGGGTCACACACATATGGTAGGCATTGCGATGAGTAGAAGTTCAGATATAAGATATCCGTCGGAGCCCCTATCTTATTGGATATCTAATAAGCCCCTGAATTATTGAATCCTATGGATTAGATCCAATAAGAGCCATTGAGAGATTATTGGATAGAGATCCACTAATATAAGAGGCTTGGATAGTTGGATGGAGATCCAATACCTAATAAGATAGGATCCATTAGGGTTTAGTTGACAAGGGGCCCATATAAATAAGAGGGAACTAAAGGTTCATAGGCTAGAGTTTCTCTTGGTTGTCATCTCCTATTCTCCTCTCCCCTTCTCCTCCTCAGATAGTAGGCATGAAGATTAGGGCAGAGATTTGAGGAGCGTCGTCGCAGCCTTACAATATAGATCACTACTAGAGAGGAGGACGCTTGACCTCTTTCATCCTCTCCTATAGATCTGTAAAGATTCAGGGATATATGATCTCCCTAGGTAAAATATAATCTTTCATATATGCAGTTTTTAGTTTTGCAGATTTTGCGCACCAATCTTCGCACGACGATGAACATATTTTTGAAAATTTGAAGATTTTTATTTTTTGTTCTTCCATTGCGCATGTGATGTTACCCCTTAAAATTTTCTATAGTGGTATTAGAGCCAGGTTGTTCGTGTGAAATATTAGTTTTGAACTATGTGTGTTGTGTTTTGGGAAGACTTTTATCGTCAAAATCATTGACGCAAAATGTGAGATAGGGCAGCAACTGTTGCTGCCCTTGTAGGTTGGCCAATGGCTGCTTGCAACCGTGGCTGAGGCCTGGCCACCTGCGTGCAAGTGGCTGGCGAGCAACAACTAGTCGCCTACAGGGGTAGCGACACCTGTAGGCGTTGCGCTTGTGAGTAGAGTTGTCCGCGGGGGCGCCCACCTACAAGATGTGTTGAGATGTCGATGGAACCAATGAGAATGAGATGGATAATCACAAGGCATAGAGATGCACCACTGTATACATAAATCTTGATGTGAGTGATTAGACCCACTAGCTTAGTTTGATCATATTAGACTATGATCCATAATCATTTGGTGTGATTGCTTATGTGATGTGTGATTACTTGTACTCCTAATAGATATGTATATATAATTGCATGCGATGTAGATATATATTAAATATGTATGTGTGTGACATATTATATTAGGAGAGCAAATCAAAATCCCCTCTCTCGATAATATTAAGTCAGTAAACATGAGACAATTAGATTGACCCATGTGACCTTCCATTATTATAGGTAGGGACCGAATCTTGACGTAGGTTAAGTTATTCGAGTCCCTTGGGGCTCACCTATATCGTGGTTCGCTATCTTGCATACAACATAGAGATGTCACTGGTGACCTACGGATATGGTATGATTGGTCGAGTCCCTCGAGGGTATATCATCGAATCATACTCATCTTGTAACGATGGTGTTGACTTAACCGAACATCATGGTTGGTCGAGTCCCTTAAGACCATGGTGGTTCGTAGGCCGAACATGATAGGAATCACAAGAAGTTGTGATCGGCAAGAGTTACTTATCTTTTAGGCTTAGTGTAATTGGTCGAGTCCCTCGAGGTTACACTAAGATGCTTATTAGATCCCGATCCTCACTAAAAGTCTACTAGAGACTTCTATTTCACGTACTGAGGGTGTCGCACGACTTACTAGAAAAATAGTAATAGCAGATTAAGATAAAAATTCATATCTTATTTGTTCATTTTATTTGTTCATATCTGTTGGGAAATCATGGGGGGCGACATCATATGCGCAGCGGAAGAACAAGAAAACAAAAATCCCCGATTCCCAAAAAGATGTTCATCGTCGTGCGAAGATTGGTGCGCAAAAATCCGTAAAACATAAAACTGCGTATAGAGATTGTGTTACCTAGGGAGATCGTATATCCCTGTTTCCTTGTAGATCCTTAGGAGAGGGTGAAGGAGGTCAAGCGTCCTCCTCTCTAGCGGTGATCCACACAGCAGGGTTGCGACGACGCTCCTCAAAACTCCAGGCCTACTCTGAGGTGGAGAGGGAGAGGAGAATAGGAAAGGCAAGCAAAGACTCTAGCCTATGAGGCTGTGAATCCCTCCTATTTATAGAGATCCCGTGTCAAACCCTAATGGGTCCTTCCCTAGTGGGTATTGGATCTGCATCCAATAAGACAAGGGCTCCGTCGGATATCTCATATCCGAACCTCTACTCATCGCAATGCCTACCATATGTGTGTGACCCTCTAGGCCCAATATCGAGCTGGCCGTGAGTCATACCTGTTAGAACTCCTTCTAACTCAGTGAATTATTATCTCTGTAATAATTCACTCGACTCATCGATTACGGACGTACTAGGCCACTACGCCGTAGTCCCCAGACGATACAGGGGAATCCAATCCATTGGACCTATCTGTCCTCAGTTACCATGTACCTATAGTCCCTCATCCATCTAATATCCCAGAGACCGTATATCGAGCATGGTGCTGTCAGACCCATACGGTTTCTACTCAAGTCTCGCTCTAATCGGATCCTCCCGGAGAACTCTTTCTCTCTCAACCCGAATGACCCTGGCCAGGGATTTGTCTGAGCAAGAACACATGAGATATTCCTCTCATGACGCCGAGAGTGGATGATCCTTTGTCGACACTCAATAGCCCTCGTAAGGTCGACTACCACTCCCAATGACCAGTTGTACTAGATCTGGGATAACCAAACCTATAAGTCTGGTATCAAAGAGTGGAGCACTCATACAGGACATCCTTGGTGTCTCAAGTCTAAGGACCAGATACACCACTAGGACTACGGAATCGCTGTCTGACAATAAGGCATCATCAACCATCCAGCATTCCGTAAGCGGATCAATCAGTGAACTCATTCTCCAATGAGCACCTGTACTGTATCCCTAGTGTCCCTACACGAGCAGCTATGAGACTAGCTGCATCCATCATATGGACGGGTATACAACACACCGGTCTATCTGGTTATCACGATGTCCCTCTCGAGTAACCTATGACCGCGATTATTTAGGATATGTGTTTAAAGGTGAATCGATCTCATTATCGTGATCTCAACACGATCCGATTCCCATTGCACAAATCCAAGGACATCACAATATATATATATATATATATATATATATATATATATATATATATATATATATATATATATATATATATATATATATATGCGTTTATGCAATAGTTATAAAGTGATATACGCTAAAATATAATAAGCAAAAAGATTCTGTATCAAGTCACACGTGCCATCACTCACGTGATTGGCTTGCTGGGCACCTATGACTAGCAATTTCTCTATAAAATCTGTATGTTATTTATTTCTACTATATCTTTATTTTTAGAAAATGTCACTTTCAAATCCCTTACGTGGCATACTTGATGTCAATCACCTCATTGGTCCAAATTATACGGATTGGCTCTGCAACATGAGAATTATTCTCATAAAGAAAAAAATCATTTATGTCCTTGATATTGTGATGCCTTCGCCCGAGGAAAGGGTAACCAAGGATGAGATCGCTTGCTACATAAAGTACATAGATGATTTCACTCTTGCTCGATGTTACATATTGGGCTCAATGACTCTTAAGTTATAAGTGTACTGTATACCCATAAATATGATGAAGGTGGCTGGTCTCATAGTTGCTCGTGTGGGAATACTAGGGATACAGTGCATGTGCTCATTGGAGAATGAGTTCACTGATTGATCTGCTCATGGAATGCTGGATGGTTGATGATACCTTATTGTCGAATAGCAATTTTATACGGATTGACTCTGCAGCATGAGAATTATTCTCATAAAGAAAAAAAACATTTATGTCCTTGATATTGTGATGCCTACGCCCGAGGAAAGGGTAAGTAAGGATGAGATCGCTTGCTACATAAAGTACATAGATGACTTCACTCTTGCTCGATGTTAATATTGGGCTCAATGACTCTTAAGTTACAAGTGTACTGTATACCCATAAATATGATGAAGGTGGCTGGTCTTATAGCTGCTCGTGTGGGAACACTAGGGATACAGTGCATATGCTCATTGGAGAATGAGTTCACTGATTGATCTGCTCACGGAATACTGGATGGTTGATAATACTTTATTGTCGAATAGCGATTCCGTAGTCCCAATGATGTATCTGGTCCTTAGACTTGAGACACAAAGTATGTCTTGTATGAGTACTCCACTCTTTGATACTAGACTTCTAGGTTTGAAGGTTCTAAATCTAGCACAACCGATCATCGAGAGTGGTAGCCAACCTTACAAGGGCTATTGAGTGTCGATAGAGGATCATCCGCTCTTGGTGTCATGAGAGAAATATTCAATGTGTTCTCGCTCAAACAAATCCCTAGCTAGGGTCATTCGGATTGAGAGAGAAAGAGTTCTCCAAGAGAATCCAATTAGAGCGAGACTCAAGTAGAAACTGTATGGGCCTGACAATACCATGCTCAATATATAGTCTCTGGGGTATTAAATCGATAATAGACTATAGATACATGATAACTGAGGATAGATGGGTCCAATGGATTGGATTTCCATATATCGTCCGGGGACTACAACGTAGTGGCATAGTACGTCCACAGTCGATGAGTTGAGTGAATTACTATGAAGATAATAATTCACTGAGCCAGAAAGAGTTCTGACAAGTATGACTCATGAATAGCTCGATATTGGGCCTAGAGGGTCACACACATATGATAGGCGTTGCGATGAGTAGATGTTCAAATATGAGATATCCGCCGGAGCCCCTATCTTATTGGATATCTAATAAGCTCATGAATTATTGGATCATATGGATGAGATCCAATAAGAGCTTGGATAAAGATCTACTAATCTAAGAGGCTTGGGTAGTTTGATGAAGATTTAATACCCAATAGGATATGATCTATTAGGGTTAAGTTGATAGGGGGTCATCGAGTACAAATAGGAGGGAACCAAAGGTTCATAGGCTAGAGCTTTTCTTGGTTGCTACCTCCTATTCTCCTCTCCTCTTCTCCTCCTCAGATAGCAGGCGTGAAGATTAGGGTAGCGATTTGAGGATCGTCGTCGTAGCCCTACTGTGTGGATCATCGCTAGAGAGGAGGACGCTTGACCTCCTTCATCCTCTCCTATAGATTTGTAGGGATTCAGGGATATACGATCTCCCTAGATAAAACATAATATTTCATATACGTAGTTTTTAGTTTTATGGATTTTGCGCACCAATATTTGCATGACGACGAACATATTTTTAAAAATTTAGAGATTTTTATTTTTTATTCTTCCGCTCCGTATGTGATGTCGCCTCCTAAATTTTTTTATAGGGGTAAGCATCTAAAACACTTCCAATGCACCCTTTATGGGCATATAAAAAACCACCTAATGTGTCCTTGAGTTGAGCAACAATAGTCCTCGACATGACAACACTAGTATACCAAGTCACCACCGAGAGAAATGATTTCACCCCAAGGCAAGTAGATTGACTGACCTTGGGTCAACCTACTTGACGTGACCATGTCAACTAACGTCTAAGGTGACCAAGTTGATTAATGCCTAAGGTGCCCAAGTCAACCAGCTCTTGAGGTGCCTAGGTTAGCCAACGCATGAGGTGGCCAAGTCAATCGATGTTCGAGGTGCTTGTTGAATCTCGTATTTTGATGATGAAACCAATTGATAATTGTATTTATGTTTTAATCTATGTTTTGAGTGATGCAGGATGCTTCGATCAGGATGAGACAATTAAAGTAGGAAAAATCATGTTGGGCCGAAGGAACATGTCAGAAGATTGGACGTCGGGCGGGTGGATCAGTCGACGTATCGACAGAAGGCTTCAGGCCGTGGATTTGAGCATCGGGCCAAGAAGAGTGGACATTGTGCCAAGGATATCGGAGTTGCGGAGTCAACTGACCGATTGGGAATAGGCCGCAGGAGAGGACGATGCGCCGAAGTATCGGACGAAGCGTCGAGGGACCAATGACATATCGGATAACTTGATTAATGCTTAGTATTAATTGTCTAGATCAAAGTTTATTTTATATGTGCAGGATTAACTACAACGGAAGTAAGACATGCAACAGGAGTTACGCCGGAGTCAAGACCATGATCATGTTGGGGGTCGAGAGTTCAACGGAAGTCCGGACGGTCGTCAGAGGTTTTACAGGAACAAATCCGAGAAGTTCAGGAGCTTGCTAAAGAAGCTCATTGGAACTCACCAAGTAGATTGTCGCAAGTCTAGGAGTTTGTCAAAAGTCCATCGGAGCATCGCCAAATGTTCATCGGATGTTCGGCGGAAGTTCGCTGGAAGCTCATTGGAAGAAGCGATTGACGTACTGGAGCAAGTTGCAGTATTAATGTCTTAAAATATCATAGTTAGCATAAAGATTAAGTTAGGAATGGGAGGTGATCCCATTAACTTAATCTGGGGGCAATTGGGCCTTTGACAGACCTAAATTGGGCCGAATGGATCAGCCCATTTGGACCCAGAATTCCTGGCCAATAGTGGCATTGTCAAGGAGCTCAGTCTCCCAGGAATTCTGGGCGATGGTACTGCCCCTGTCAGGTGGTGGTACCACGTGAGCTCGGTCTCCGAGCAATGCGAAGCGGTAGTACCGCCCAATTATGGCGATAGTATCGCCAGGACCCCGGAAATCCGGAAGATGACATTTTTGAACTCCAAATTTAAACCAGTTGGGGCCTATATAAATCCCACTATTTTCTTGATGAAAGGTGACCAAAATCTTGATCTTATTCTGATAATTTGAGAGCTTAAAAGTGTTGTAAAAGGCTAGAAGTTCTCCTCCCTCTTTACTTTTAAGTTTTGATCATTCAAGAGATGAGTGAAAATCTATAAAGGTTGTCTCCTAAGCTCGTCAAAAGGAGTAAAGCTGTAAAATGGTGGTTGGCCTTCGCCTATTGAAGGAAAACCTCTAGTAAACGTCGGGACCTCGTTGGAGGAGGAAGCCAAAAGTGGATATAGGTCAAGATTGATCGAACCACTCTAAATCTCGGTTTGCATTTACATTCTACTCTTTATCTTAACTACAAACTACCTCTATTGTTTTACATCATCTATACTTACGTTTGCTCTCAAGTTAAAGTTCTTTTCGAAATGGTTTTCGTACAAAAGTTTCTTTTAACCGATGAAAGTTTTCAATTACACTAATTCACCTCTCCCTCTCTTAGTGCTTTTAATCTTAACAGTGCCCAGGTCGATCAATGCCCGAGGCATCTAGGTCGACCAACACTCAAGGTGGCCTGGCAAACTGCTCAACATGACCAAGTGGACCAAGTGCTCGACATGACTAGGTCAATCAAGTTCCTGACGTGACCAGGTAGGCCAAGCATCCGCACGAGTGAGAAGAGCAATGCTTGTGGTGACTAAATCTACTAACACTCGAGGTGATTTGGTTGGCCAACACACGAGGTGACTAAGTTGATAGGGCCCAAGGTGACCAAGTTGGCCAAAACCCATTGTGCTCATAATTGATGTGCTGAGCCAACACATGGCCGACTTCAGTATCTCTTCGAGAGATCAAAATACACATTTGATGAGATACATGTAATAAGAAAAATATTCATACCAATAAAAATTTGACATGTCATAGCCTAGTTAACGTGAGGAGTATAAGGGACAAATACTAAGGGATTATTCTACTCATACCTCAAAATATTTCATAGGTCAAACCCATCATAAAAAATGCTTGCTGAGTCATGGAAATCAAGATGCAAGTTACTCATTAAAATTACTCCACCCCTTATCGGTTATTGACTTGAGCGTTAGATATACTTCATCGAGAATCCCACTAAACCATGGTCTTCGTACATATTGACCGTAGAGCATACACTACGGTCTGCGTAAGCCCTTGAGTGAGCATCCTAACCTCTCTTCCAATTAATATTAAACTTCTTATTAATTTGATTTTCTCATAAATTAGATTTTCCGTACCATCCGAGGGAAGGGGTGTTTGTATCCCTAAAGAATATAAAAGGAAATTAATAAGACTATAAGCAAACAGTGAAGGAAAACCATGCCAAGTCAAAAGACACGTATCACAATGGATGCATTCAAGCGAAGATACAGATATCACGCCAAACTGCGACCTCATCTCTCAACATTTTTATCCTGGAGGAGACAAAGCAGTGCATTAATATATGGCAACCGAGCCGGAGTTGCAGAAGCCAACAAATTCACAAGACAGGCTTTGAGAAGACTCGTGCAAGCTGACAGCAAAAGGCAGAGGGGGGTGTATGTGTTCTTAGGGAAATAGGGGATGCATTTTACGTATTCCCACGAATTTGTCTCAGGTTGTCTTTTCACGAGGACAAGTAAAATAAGCCTAACTAATTACTCGTTTTGATGATGTACCTAAATTGTTGGTTTCAATCATCTTAATTTATTTTTAATAACAAATGTGTGTAAGTAATTTTCCTTTGAATTTTTAGAAAAAGTATATGAAGAATTCTTATAGAACGTTTCAATTTTTTAAAATTTTTTAGAGTATTTTTTATAAATAATAATTTTATCCTTGATTCTCGTCGGACTCGTTTAGTCATCGTCATCCTTGCATATTGTATAGGTGGCTAGTATCATCGTTTGCGGCTTTCACGTGAAAAATGAATGCACGGAGGTGATGACAAATTTGACAAGGGCCAATGAGATCATAAAGGTGACGATGGTTCTCGTACGAGGGTGACATAGGTAAAGACGGGTTCGGTGGAGGCTAGAGACAATTATTTTTTCACAGAGATATTTTACAAGAATTTTTTAAAAGTTAGGATTGAGAATTTTTTTAAGATAAATTTTTTTTTCAATAATTTATTTTTTTTCTCAAGAGAGATTGGATCGAGAGTGTAAGAAATTTCTTGTGACAACCATTTAGTATGATATATTGGTTTGTCAAAAGATAAAATTGTAAACTTATTTTAGAGTATTCAAATTTTATACAATGTAATATAATATAATATGATATAACATTAACATAAAATTGACCGATGCATAAGTTTTGATAGGACTCAAACACTCCACATTAGAAATCCAATCTTCTAACCCTATTCGACTCTTAGACCTTTCCCACCCGTGAGCTCATAAATTATTGATTCTCATTGAGATCGGCTCATCTCGATAAGACTTAAACAAAATAATGATTGTATCGATTTGATTTTTTTTATGATGATAGGATTATTATTATTATTATTATTATTTATGTTGATAGAGGATGGAGGAGGATTCGATGATCATACCATCTTTAATTCCTTATATTCTTTGATTATATTAATTTGATCAAAATTATGTGTGGGTCCCATCTAGTTCTCGACCGAGATTGGTCTCTCGTTTTGCTGTTCGGTGTCCGACAGGCGGGCAGAGGCGGGTTTCGGTGCATGCACCGAACGCACGGAGGGCACTTGGAATCTTCCTGGTGGGGCCGACAGGGACCACCGCCGTTGTTTGGTATCATTGGGAACCCACCTTCTAATAATACCCACTACGATGGAAGTAGAATACCTGTGCGCCCACCTCTTTCCTTCACCACCCTCTCTCTCCTCGCCTCTATCTCTCTCCTGCTCCTCCCCTATATTACGATCCAGCCTGGTATCGACGCTCTTCCCGTCCCGTGTAGCAAAGCCGGAACCATCTGTACCCTTTGTCTTTCTATTGTCTCACCGTCATTGATTCGATTCGGAGGCACCGGTCGTAACGGATTTGACTTTGTTCTTGTTGTTCTTCCCCAAAGGTGAGATTTGTTTACCCTTATTTTTGTCTGTGTTTAGGAAAACTTTGTTGTCTGTGGAGGATTGCTGCGATTTCGTATGCTCGTGGTTGATTTGATCTTCTTCTTGCTGTTCTTCTCCAAAGCTGATATTTTTTTTGCCATATTTTTGTTTGTGTTTAAGAAAACTGTGTTCTTTGTGGAGGATTGCTTGCGATTTTGTTTGTTCGTGGTTGATTTGATCTTCTTCTTGCCGTTCTTCTCCAAAGGTGAGATTTTTTTTTGCGATATTTTTTGTTTGTGTTTAAGAAAATTGTGTTCTTTGTGAAGGATTGCGTGCGATTGCCTTTTTTTTCTGGTTGATTTGATCTTCTTCCTGATGTTCTTCTGCAAAGGTTAGATTTTTTTTTTTCCTTTTCCTTGGTTGTGTTTATGAGAATTGTGTTATTTGTGGCGAATTGCGTGCGATTTCGTGGTTGATTTGATCTTCTTCTTGTTGTTGTTCTTCTTCTTCCCCAAAGGTGCGGTTCCTTTCGGTTGTGTTTATGAGAACTGTGTTCTTCGTGGAGGATCGGGTGTGATTTCGTGTGTTTGTGGTCTCGGGTTGTTGTTCTCTTGCTTGTTCTTGCACCGGAGGAAATCGGATTTCGTTGATTCTTATGCCAAAGAGTTTAATTCGTTTGATTTGCTGCCTTCAGATCGACCGAGAAGACAAGAGGATGGCGGAGGAGCAACGATGCCAGGAGGGCCACCGCCTCTGCGCTAACAACTGTGGATTCCTCGGGAGCCCTGCGACGCTCAACCTCTGCCCCAAATGCTACCGCGACCACCGCCTTAAGGAGGAGCAGCAGCGGCAGGACGCCTCGCACGCGGCTAACGTAGCCGCCGCCGAGAAACCCCCCCACGCCTCCTCCTCGGCCTCGGTCGTGGCGTCCCCGGCCGGGAACGCGAGAGGGCCCCCGGCGCTGGCCTCTCCGGCGGTCGCGGCGGCGGCGGCGGGACCGAGCCGGTGCGCGATGTGCCGGAAGAGGGTGAGCCTGACGGGGTTCCGGTGCCGGTGCGGGGCCACCCACTGCGGGGCACACCGGCACGCGGAGCAGCACAGCTGCACCTTCGACTTCAAGGCGGCCGGTCGGGAGGCCATCGCCCGCGCCAACCCCGTCGTCAAGGCCGACAAGCTCAACAGGATCTGAAGAATCCCCACCCTCCGTTTCTCCCTGCTCCCCCTCGATCGACAGCCCAGATCCTCCCGGGACGGTAACCCCCTCCCGTGCTTGACGCCCTTGCGATGTGACCTTTGCTGGTTATGTTTGGCTGCTCCCAATCTTTTCTTTTTCCTTTTTCTCTATTTATTTTCTTTTTTTTTTCCTCGTTGTAGTCTGGAGAAATATGGCTTATTAATATTATTATCGTAGTTTCTCTCAAATAATAATAATAATAATAATAATAATAAGCTGGGAAATGGTACGTGGACGTGGTCGTCTCCGTGTATTGGGGTTGGCACGGAGAGTGAGTCATGACTCGGTCAATTAGAAGTGGACTCACTCAACGCGGACCACGTGAGTGGCCGTAGTAGATCCCGTACAAGCGAGGAGGCCCTCGAGATGGTTGCAGTCCAAGGCAACGTTGTTGGTAGCATACAATGCAATGCATTTGGAAGGACGGAATACCTGAACGGCTATGCAACCGTTCGGTGAGGGGATCGAAAACAATGGCTATGAAATCAAATCAATCAATTTATAGACTTAAATCGATGGATCAATAAATTGATGTGGACACCAACGTGGAGACCGGTTGAAAGGATTATAATATTTAATCGAGTAAAATAAATACAAAATTCAAGATTTGTGCTTTCCTTTTATAGTTTCTAACAATTTTTATATTTATTGGTTTAAATATAAGCTTAACAGGTAGATTATCTTAGGCAGCTACTTGTCCACACTAAAAGTATATATAAATTCTGATTTAATGTTTCATCTCTCGTAAAATCTTAGTCACTGATAGGGTAAAATTGTTCTTTCAAACTATAAATAGTTGAGTTTTTTTCTCTCTCTTCTCTTTGAACTCTCGATCATTCCACTCGACAACCATCTTGTACGAGAATCTAAGATTGAGGGCATCTATTCGGGTTCGGGTGATCGAGAGCTCACATGTTTTAGTACAATCTCACGGATCTAACTCCAGCATAGCTCTCAATCGATCAGATCAACCTACTTCTATGTCAACAAGTCTAAAATTATTGTAATCAAGATGGAGATTAATATGATTTCACTAAATTGTCACTTGGAATACCTACTCCCCCTTGTCAAATTGTTGGGCCTCTCCTAAGCAATTGCAAGTCAACAGTGTTCGCACACATTTATGATTGAGTTGCATGTATTCCCTAACAAACAGTTCCTTCTGATGGCCGAATTTCTATATTATATGGTGACTTAATTCAAATATGACAAGCCGGTTTAAGTTGGATGATCGCCAACTATTTGACCTCCTCTTCCTCCATTGTTTTTAATGCGGAAAGATATTATTACCTCGTCTTCCTCCTTGGATGTAGAACTTGGCACCTAGTTTTCTTTTGTGGTCGCTCGCAGATCTCGTAGATTTGGGTGGCAAAGGACTTACAGCTTTTACAAACAGGTAAGCCGTCAGTTTGTTGAGGTGCAGACCACACGGTACAAAAGGAGCTACCGCCGGTGATAAGGTCCATGTGACTCTGCTCCCTCCGACTTCATTCAACTCGGACTTAATTGGTACAGAGATCTGTTCTACAGTCACACCCAGCTTCCAGATGACTTCTTTTCCAGTTTGCCATCATCATGTATTTAACGCGGTGGGCTCGATCCAAGAAAATTAACGCGGGCAGGAATTGAATACTCCAACCTGTTCATCATCATGTATCAGTCCAGTTTGACTCCCAGACAGCAACTCAAGACAAGAAGAAGAAGGGGGCACTGCGTTGCTTATGATGGGTAGGCCATGTGAGGCATGCAGTAAGTAGCATGAACTCGATGGCACCTGCAGGTGTCTGACCATGCAATCCTACCTTTTGCATGATAAGATCGTGTTCCTCCTTCCACAGCCTCATTCTATCACGCCAAGTGGGACGCACGCAGTTCTGTGACACGCAGTTTTGCAGTTTCCATTCCGAGTTGTCCTGGTAAATCTAGAGGGAGTTCCTCCTCATGCTCTCATCCTATTAGCAATGCCAGATTCACGCCTGCAACGAGAGCACAAACCAATGAGAAGGTGGTGAATGTTAGTATCTCGAAGGAAGGAAGAAACGAAGACAGGTGAGGGGAAGGTGGTGAATGAAACAAGAAGAGGCATCGATGCGATCATGGGGAAAAAAACAAAAGCGCATCGATGGCGGGGAAGGGGGAAGGGGTCGGTGATGATGATGATGGGAGGGGTGGGGGAGGAGGGAGGAAGGGGACGCCATCATTGCGAATCTCTGGGGCCATCATCATCATCATCTCGCATGATGCCTTCCCGGTGAGCCATCCCCAGATATCACGTGACGCCACCCTCTGCCTCCTCCTCCCCCTCTCGGCCGCCTTCACCTCCCTCCCTGCTTGCTTACGTCGCCACATGCATGAATCCTGTGAGTGCAGAGAGAGAGAGAGAGAGAAGATGTCTCACCTTTTCTGCTCCTGGGCACTATAAATAACGGCACACTCCCGCTGCATTCCATCTCCTCCCGCTGCCTCACTTGGTTCTTCTCATCCAAGGTGATCATTCTGCAAGAGAAATCAGACGTCTTCCAGCAGTGGCTTCGGATTCACATCCGCATATGCTTGCTTTTTTCTTTCACTTGCATGCCTCTGATTGTGATGCTTCCGGGGTACTGTTCCTGCAGGCAAATCATGGAGAGGCTCAACACCAAGCTGTACTTGCAGAACTGCAACATCATGAAGGAGAACGAGAGGCTGAGAAAGAAGGCGCAGCTTCTCAACCAGGAGAACCAGGCGCTCTTGTCTGAACTCAAGCAGAAGCTAGCCAAATCCAGTTCCAGCTCCAACCCCAGTGCCAATACCCCTGAGCTCAACATTCCCCCTTCGTCATCCATGGCCTCCAACGGAAGCAATCGCTCATCTTAGTATAAAGATCTCTGCTACAGGACACCTTTTTTTTTTTGGGATTTTGGTGTTTCTAGGCCATGGATCCAATGTAGCTGGATCGATTTGGCCAAGAGGCAATATAGGGCAGCAACATGTATTATGGTCTTCTCTAAAATTTGGCTTGAACATGAAACCTCTCTTTTTGTTTGATATCTTATCGACAGACTTAAAACCTTCCTCATGAATCAATTGTGCAAGATAATCCTTTCTAAACATATAGATAAAACCTAAGCTTGTTGATTTGCTATGCTTATATTTCTTTTTCTGCAATAAAAAAAAAATCACAGGTACGAAGTTCTGTCTACGGTTTCCTCCATTGTTTCCATTCCATGCAAAATTCTTCTCAACCTTCCATCTTTAATTTGTTTTGCCTCACTGTTTTAGATCTACACAAGCTTTAATCAAAATCCATGTGCCAGTAGACAAAGAGTCCATTGTACTGAGAGTATCAAACAACATCAATAAACTAATCCTTGCCTTGCTAAATCAACAGTTCAACAATTTCATGTCAAGAGCCATATTAGCCAAACCAGTACAGGCATAATTCAGAGAATAAGAACTGCAATTGTAAATGTGCATCAGCAGGAGTTTTGACTGTTTGAGACTATATAAAAATAGTATGGCATTGTCAGAAGATGGCATTGTCAAAAGATATCTCCAATCTAATTTGAATATTATGATGAGCATCAATTGACTTATGTTAAGAGCCAAGACAGCCCTACACTGGATTCATCACTAGCAGAGAGCCTTTAGCCTTGTGTTATCATTGCTGTCTTTTATGAATGGATCCCAAAAAGGAGGGCGAGTCTTGTCTCTGAGATGATGTCTGGGATATAAAATGCTGATAATGATGACGGATCAAAGACAGATGTCAAATGAGATTGATTCAGATGCTGTTCTTAAAATCCAACAAAGACCATAAGTTCAAAAGATGAGAAATCAAAGAGAGGAAGGTCGACCACCACAAGATCACAGCAACGGGAGACATGACATTTGGTCAGTGCGTATTAAAGACGTTGACCATCTTCCATCATCACGTCATATGCACTCCAGTTTACAAAGTCCCATCAGACGTCCCATTTGTGACAGTACGCAATCATGTCAGGGAACAAACAAAACGCTACTAATTTAAATGATGAAGCTATAGGAGAAAACGCCAGTATCAAATACTTCCTCCTTCAAGCATAGTTGCGATTGATCTAAAGTTGATAAAGCCATGAATCCTTGCTTCAAGCAAGCTAGAATAACACAAGCATGGTGGGATTGATCTAAAGTTGATAAAGCCAGATTTGCATACTGTAATTTGTATTTAGTTAGATGTTGTGAGGATCAAAGTGGGAACAAAATATTGCTTAAGTTCTTTCAGGTGTAAATTAATGTATCGTGTTGGTAGAATTGGTAATCCAATTCATTGTCCATTTTGACTAAATGATATATTACTAGCATAAGTTCCAACACATAATCTGTTTGTATAATTACTTCAAATCACAAATTTACTTGCAGTATTAGAAGAGTCTAAATACATGGAGACATACTGCAAATGACTTTCTTACAGACAATCCAACACTTGTAAATCCACTACTTATTACGGAATGATTCATAGTTTTCCATGTATTTTGTTCAGTAGTATGAGCAAAAAATTTAGGGGAAAAATGGCAAATTGGAACTAGCAATTGTTGGGACATTCACTTGTCTATGCCAGCATCAACATATGATCAAGAACATAGCAATTCAATCATCACTATAAGTACTAAATTGAGTGCAATTCTAAACCTGTAAGATCTTTTACAATGAGAATAATGGCGATGAAGGTAAATCCAGAACTACGAGAAAACATGCTTATAAGATAGGTAGCTAGAAGATAGCAAAGTTATATGTATTAAAACTTGAGACTAAAGAGCAGAAAGTGTGAATCCATTTTACCTGGTTAATTGACTTTTGAGTTAGAATCACCATCACAGTGTACTTGGAAAGTTCTTCCTTCATGTCAAACAAGAAAAAATATATATTAATAATCAATACACGAACAAATTAAATGATAAAGAAAAGAAAGATGCAAACAAATCACTATGTCGAGTCAACATGCAGGAATATAAGCAATCACAAGAACAAGCAGGCCTGATCTGTGAGGAACGAAAACACTCTTGGAATAACTTAATGCAAATTACCTCTGACTATATGTAGTTATCACAAAAAAAATTTAACCAGATAGAAATGTGTAAATAACATAAATGGTCTTTCATGCGTTCTTGAATGAATTAGAAGAAAGAAACCCATAATGGAAGTTCACATTCCTGAACCTCAGCATGAGCATTAACTGGTAACTAAGTTGATTGATTAATCACAATACTAGAATGGTTGAATTTAAGATAAGCAATGTGAATCAGAAACACATTGGCGGTATGACAGATAGCAAAAAATAACCAAAAGCAGAAACACATTGGCGGTATGACAGATAGCAAAAAATACAATGTGCATCAGCTTGCCACATTCGTTCTTTGGTAAGATGGTGTATAAACAGGCAGTGTGTAGCCCTCCCTGTGTTGAAATGAAAGGACCATATATAGCAAGCCACAATAATTATTAGTGAAGGTAAGAAACAAAATATTAAGCTAGGACATGTGCAACACTTAATAGTAAAATAAAAGAGAATAGGATGCTCTTTCACTGAAACATTTAGGATCTTTATCATTATTTATCAGCAGTTTAAAGCACTTAGTAGGAGTCACTACGCATAGAAAGAAGAGAAGCTTTCAACTTCAAAACATAGGCATAAATCCAATAGGACAAAGTAGAGATATGGGCTTTCAAGGGCTGGTGAAGATGATTTCTTGAGAGTATAGGCACTTCATTTATTTGTATGGAGACTAAATATTTTCTAATGATACCTTGGAATTCAACAATGGATAAAGATCCATTGAGCCGATCCCAAATAGCTAAGAATTATGGCTTGTTGTTATCGTTGGACCTCGGAATTCAAGATTCCAACCAAAAATTCCGATCAATATCAGGTTGTCTTCGGTGCTTAGACCTCTCAGCATTTCTTTTGTAACCATTATCTCCACTCTGCAAGGAACTTTTCCTGCCATGGTTACCCTCCCTGTTGAACAAGCCTCTGGTAGGTCGCAGTGTCATCGTCTCTGTTACGGACCTGCTATTGGCACTGCTGCATTTTCCATTAACCGATCTTAACCATTTCTCCCTTGCCAGACGTCAACATTCAAACTAAATGAATCCCCAAATCGTTGGCTGATGCCATTTCTATGGTTTCTTGTACTAACATTTGCTATACAACCAGCTTCTCCATCTTCCATCTTCAAGTCCTTGGAAATTAGCCGTCGCTTCGTCACTTTATTCCGGCCAAATCGATCTGGAACTCTTTGCCTCCGCGCCTCGCCCCGTCAGAGTAGCTGTCCATCCTTCGGCAGGCATCCATGGTGACATGATCCCGTCCAGAAATCCTCCAATCTTCCCTTGCGTAATAATCTTGACGATTAGGGTTTTGCCAAGATTTTCAACTCTTTGAGGTAAGGGTCGAATGTTGATCAATTTGATCACTCGCTGCACCCAGATTCTTTCTCTTCCACATCTATAGCCTCGGACGACGACGACGAACTATGACTCTCTCCACCACTCGATGTTTCCTTCTTGACCACCACATCCTCCTGCCATCCTATAATATCCTGCGTCCTGCTCCGGTGCTCGGGCGATGCCCGTAGGGAAGAGCCGTCCCGGACGTTGCACATGTCGCAGCCGCCGGGTCGCTGAGAGCGATCGGGTGGAGCTTCGAGCTGCTCGTCGGCGATGACGGTGGCGAGGCTGGAGGCACGGTCCAACTCGGAGGCGCGGTCCAGAGCTCGGCCCTCTTGCCGATCTCGTATATCCGCGATGGCGGCAGCCGCGGGCCTCGAGAAGTTGTTTCGCCGTCTTCGCCTGCATCCACTCCCAAAGCAGAATTCCGTCTTCTTACTTTTGAGCAGTGATTAGCGAAGTGACACGCTTCCCACATGTTCCGATGATAAACAGGGATTCTTCCCAGAATCTGTAAGTAATCGCTCGTCAACCTTTGAACTCTCTCTACTTCAAAGGAGAATTCAATTTTGTGGCACATTCTCTTCCATGCCGCAGTGTATCAACAGATCCATTTCCATAACTAATTTTCTTACAGTCGATGCATCAAACTGTGCACAATATTGTTTGCTTTGCTTCACTTGGCATCCTGGTTTCATTTGGAATCCTGACGAGTTGTTTTCTTACCAAGTTTGAGATTCAAAAAAAAGAAAAGAATTGAGATCATTTATATAAGAGAGATTAGCATCGATTTATATAGAATTGCCATCAGTGTAAGATCAGATCGACATCATGTCGATCAATTCCAGCCAATTACATACAAGGTACAGTGCATCAGTTACCACTTGACCATCAAGTTGTGAGTTAGAGGTGGTCTTGTTCCCAGAATGTAGAAAAGCTGACACAAAACTTGTCTGCTAAACTATGTAAGCATCAAAGACAATGAAAAACATATCTAACTAGACAACAGCACATGCCCAAGATGATCTCAAATTTGCTTAATATGTAATCTGGAGAAAAATCCAAAAGACATACAAACTTTAGCGATTGAGAAATTATTTTTTCTACCACTAGAACTGCTCAATTTTCTCAGCCACCTCTCAGAAACTAGTTCTTCTACTGTGGTCGTCGGATTAACCCTGGAATCTGCAGAAGCGAATGCAAGTCATGAACTGAATTAAAAAGGAATGAAAGCCACAATGATAACAAAAAATATGAACATAGAACATGTTCGAGCATGATGTTTGGCACAGGCAACAGAGACACCATGATCACATAGCTATCCGATTGAACTAAATCTATGAGATGAGGAAATTACCATAAGTTACTATTATAATTTTTTGCTAAGTTGGTCATCATAATACCAGGTTAGCATGTCCATTCACAATGAATTACTCCTTTGCCCTGCTTTTAAGTTCTCAAACTAGACAAACAGTTCATGCCACATATTTTTATGCAATTTTAAGGTCGGAAGTCATGTTGTCCAGATGCCTGATCAACCTTCACAATGTTTAGTATCTGTCTTTCAGAAACATACATGCAGCTGAGCATAAGATAATCAAACTTAAAGAATTACTAGCCATCCATGCTCACAGGATACTGTTGGGAGATTTCACTGTAAACCTTCCATCGAAAGTCAGTCCTATACCGATAATATCATAAACATGTGTATCACGTCGGGTTGCTCTTTAACCAAGAAATGCAAGATTGAGACAGAAGAACTCTATAGTGATAGTCTGTAAATAGCAACTGATATCATGACATTAAGAACTTGACCTTGTTGGTTTCAGAGGCCTCTTAAAATCTTATCGTCTTTCATTTCATATCTTCATAATGCAGAAAACACATGTACCATATATCATTTATAAAAAAAAAGTTTTCTTTCCACATGTCCTACATCTCATCTTTCCTTGAATATATGATTTACATGATGCAGCTTAAAAATTTTAAGCTATTTGTCAACTTAAACCAAAAGGTACCTATTTATTGTTTTTGAACACAAACCATGGCAAGTGAAACTTAACATTTACATCTAAGCTGGATTACGGTGATAAAATACTACGATCTATCATTGCAGATGGCAAATTCAAAGGAAAAATGTATTAGCTTAAAAATATAAGAAAAAAAATTTGATCTCAAACAAAGTCACAAGAGTTATTAACCTCGACACCATTTGGGCCTATCCGGTTGCGAGATATAAAGTTGATTATGAGAGATGCAAATTCTTCAGGTACATCTTCCTGCAATAACAGCAATGATGTGAACATGTAGTTTTAATGAAGTTCATGCTTTACATATAAGAAATAGATGCCTGAATGATTGGGAACACCCTGATAACATAATGTAACCAGCTCGCATTAATGAATTTAGTGCATTATTGAGACTGTAATACTAGCTCTACTGTTACATAGTATATAAAGCCCCAAGTGTACACTGTACATTAATATATGAAATTTGAGGTTATTATATTAGCCCTACTTAAGTTGTTGTAAAAATAGTTAAACTGATGAAAGCAGGCAACTTTTCCATACATGTTGGGCCAGTAGTGAATCACTAATATATTTTAGACATCTGCAGTTCATTTTTTTGCCATAAGAATTGGTAGTTTGAAATGATCATCACCTGTATAGCGTGTCCAGTGTGCCGAACAACTACCATTTGGAATTTGCCTTGCATTTGTCCAATTGTGAGAGATCTGTTGTATCAAAAGACATACAGTTGTCAGCGTCATGGATTACATCTTACTAAAGCATCAAAGGCTACATAGTGCTTAGGCCATAGATTAAAACTTTACAAAAGCTTCAAAAGTTTAATCATACAGAATGGATTGTCATTGAGACATTAACTTTACAATATAAAGTATACGAGCGACAGAATGGAAGTGCTAATTCTGAATCCAACAGAATGGCATAAGTTGGATGACATAAATTCATATATTTTATAAATTAAACAATTCATTAAAATGATTAATCTATTAAAAGTTGATGATAAGCAAGGAATTTTCTTTTTATTGGCTCCATGACAGTTATTTTACCCCGTGACAATTGGCACAAACAAACATAACAAAAAGGTGATGCATACTGATCGAAGAAAAGATTGTGGTACTAACTGAATATATTTGACAGAAATAACAACAGACCTTCAAATGACCTCAACAAGTAAAAACAAATATGTAAAATAAGATCACAATAAGGGGAAGGAAACCAATAATTAAGGACAGATCAATGGAAATTGATTCAATCTTTTCCTTTCCAGTTGCATCTAAAGTGGTTATAAACTGAAAAAAGCAACATAAGCTTGCGCATCAATAGCAGCAAGAAATCTTTCCATAATAACAATGGTGATGTTCCACATCATGGAGAGAGTTCAGAGGACCTAGAGAGCAAGTACAGAATTTTTTTCCCTGCTTTCTTCATTTCATTTCTATTTGGTCATCGTCCCTTTTCCACCATTTTTCACTTAGATTCCTTCTGTTCATCATTTTCTTGTCATTTTAGAACTTCCAGACAATCAAAAACACCACAGAGCATTCCACTGTCCGACAAAAGTGGATCCCAAGCTCAGCCAAGTGGCTGAAGAAAACATAATATGACCAGTCAACATCACAGGGCAGATGGCAGTCTCCTGTGGCTTTATCTCATTGACATCACACTTGAGGCCTTAGGTCCAATTAATCCATTGTGGAGAAGCCCAGGATTGATGATGAAAAGCAAATTCTTGTTGAGTCTGCAGTTATTGCTCAGACCACTTGACAGCATGACCTAACTTGGACATTCAAAGACACCCAATCAAGGTTGTTCAAGACCGAAACAAGTAAGGAGCCAGACTGATCTAACGTGGATTGGTCAGGGGCCAGTTGAAACATTGTTGCTTTGTTTTTTAGTATAGACTAGGCTTTGGTTATGCATTCTTTATTTGTTCACAAGTTTATCCTGATATACTATGAGATATACTAAGAGATGTTAGATTATCCTCACATAATCCAAGAAAATTAATTGGAACATCCTCCTACCTTAATCACCTGAAACATAATTGGTGCAAGCTAACCCATGCAATGAATATGAACTGGATTGCTGCCAGAGGTTAACCGACAATGGAAATTCAATGCCCTATTGTCACGGACAAAGCTCTAAACAGGATGTTTGATGTAATACTTGTGTATGTCCATGTTCTGTTTGTTCATGCTTTGCACAGCATGTAGAGGAATGATCGAAGGCTTAACAGTCCTATTTTAGTTGAGTTTGGTGGTCTTCTTAGGCTTGTAAATAAATGTTGTGTCATATGGACACTTGTGAGAGATAGTCGATTTGTAGTTGACCATTTTGACCCTTTGTTGTGCAACTGTTCAGAGCTTGTAAAGTATATTTGTAATTTGCATTGTCTATGAAGTGTTTCCTGGAATGTTTGCTTTTGGATCCCGAGTGAGGTGCTTTCTCTAACCCGTTTTCTCTTTTGTAGGTCCTAAGGGACTATGGGAGATTTCAAGGAGGCTGACCTTTGCGGACGGACACGCAAGGGTGCCGCACGACTTAAGCAAAACCAGTTAAGTCCGTGACACTACAGCGGCATAATCAGGTTAGTTCAATCAGCAAGAGTCAGTGCTCTGCATATCAGAACATACTATTCAGTTGTGTATATGGAAGCCAAGAAATTTAATGGATCATCTCCACTATATCTTGATTTAAACCTAACAATTTCTTGCAGATTATGCCAATGGCCTGCACTACACATCAAAGTGCACAAATACAAGAACAGGAAGCAGACTAGAATGAATAATATTTTATTGTGACAACCATAGTTGTCTTACCGGTCCATACCGATGTACTGACCAACCATCGGTATGCTATGTACCAAATTGTATCAATGTATTAACACATGGTACGATGGGACATACCGACAAACCGATATGTATCGCCCATACCGGTCTCCTGTTGGATCGGTATATACTGCTTGTACTGGGCAGTATGCCATGGTATGGCGAACCTTGGTGACAACTATCTAGATTCAGCTCTAGCAATTGATTTTTCATCAGTGACAACATGCTGGACTAAAGATATATATAGTAAGGTGTGCTGGAGATCTGCCAGAGAGGACCTGTCTAATCTGTCTGTTCCAGCTAACAGCAACAGCTTTGGCACTGGACATGATAAGAACATTTCTGAGAGGCCTTCATACCTGGAATCACACAGCAAATAAGATATAACAACTACAGCAGAGGGTGATATGAATAACTGTAATTCTTCTATTTGCCTGCTGATTTGTGATTCTAAACAATATCTTAAAGTCACTCCGTTAACTAAAATTTCTGCATCTTAACCCTTCTAAATAAATTTGTAACATTACAAGTACAAGATCATAATGAAATAGAAATCCTAGGATATCACCCATACTTACAATCATAGTTATTAGAACTAACCAGATTGTTGGCTGGACCAAAAGAATGGGAACAAGACCTCTGGCCAGTTTGATTCATTTATTAGATCAATTTGCTTGAAATACATTTTAAACCAATCAACAAAAATGGATTTTTTATTGACCTGCAGGAACTGGCCGAGTTGAACAGTACCAACCCTGTTGTCACGTGGCACATAATGACTAGAGTACCCTCCATCCAAGCTATTACTTGTTTTTATCTTGAAGACTTTTCAGTCTATTCAATCATAAGCATGATTGAACCCTCTCATACGTGAACCGCTACCCTCTCTCTCTCTCTCTCTCTCCCCAGCAATTGACCTCCTCCTGTCTTTTTTGTCCTTGCTCCCTCTTCTTTCCAGTCATCATTTTATCTCTAGCTGCAAAATATTGCACCATTTCCTTACTTCTTAGTACTTTCAGATTTTTAAATATTTTCCAGTATGAGATAATTTTATTTTTCTTTTAAGTTTTTATATTTTTTGATAAAGCATGAAACTAGATTGATCTTGGCTGTCTTATTGGTCCAACTAGTAATCCGAGGCTTAGTAAAGTCATTGTTCAGTTTGAGCTTGATAATTATGGTTCGAATGCTTAAAGACTAGTAAATCTACGGAAGGTTACAAAACCCCAGAAAATTCTAGCTTATACTGCAATAAAGAAACATCTTCGACCTACCAGCCTTTCCAGTATCTCTCGGTTTTTTCCAGAGGAGTACGGTAGGTGTAACTGCAATAAAACTTTCAATTAGAAACATTCTAGGTATATGTCAAACACAGACTGCATGAATTGATGAAATTGCTGAAGAAAGTCATTTCATAATATAGCCACAGGTATACTTACCACTTCTTTGAATCATCATACACTAGTGTTGATGGAACAGATACACGGGAAGATTCAATATTTCTTAATGGGCCTCCTTTAACACTCCACTCAATCTACAGAATTTGGTAATCAATGAATTAAAATGAAGTCAAATGCATCTGAATTGATGGTTAGGCATGTTGTAACTTCTAGATAAATCAAATAATAGTCCATTAATTTTATTATTTTCTAAAAGCAGATTTCATACCCAAGAGGACTAACTAATGGTGGTTGTTACATATGAAATTCTTAGATAAAAATTTCTACAATATATCTGTAAAATTGACAATTGATGCTAAATTTGATACAGACAAAAAGATTTTGGTAGGTATGACATATAACTTTGTTTCTGCAACTAGCTAAATAATCTGTTCTACCCTCATTGAAACCTCAAATTTTAACCCTGAAAATTTATTGAATCATCTCCAAGTAAGGAAAAAAAATTCTTTAACTTATTTTTAATTGTTATATGCATAATATTAGATCTCCTGTGCAAGACCACAAACTATCTTGTAAACTTATGATTTGATCCATCACCAGTTTCACAGACCTGTTGTCAGCCTTAACACTTAATTCTTCAATGATTAACCAACAATATCGGGTGACATAGAGCTGGCTATTTACAACTGAGCTACATCATGTGCCTAAGTACAGGAATACTGGGACATTTGACTGATATTCTACTGTAGTTAGATTCTGCCAGAAGGTCAATAGTTAATAGACAACTAATATGTTGCAGATCAAGTAATTTAAGATTGATCATATGTAACAATAACTATTACCAAAGTATTAAGATTAACCGCACAAAAGTCTGTCATCGATAGCTAAGTGAGAACTAACAAGCTGACTTAGAAAGCAAAAAATGAAATAGATAGATGGTAAAATGGACAAAAGGATCCACACTTCATAATCAATCGAGCTTAATTTGTGGACCATGCAAACAAATTACAACAACCAGTAACTTTAACAGAACAGTTCCTAGAAACTCCTGTACAAACATAACAGTTGAGATGATATAAGCATAAAAGACATTTGAGTGAATACCAAAAGCTGTACCCTCATAGTCTTCATTATGCTAGCATGCAATTGAACCAAGACAACATAGAACAAAGATATCACCTTGCAATCTTTATTACGCCAGCTTGCACTTGAACTAAGACAACATACAAAGCTAGAAGACAACTAAGTAAATCTCTAGCTGAATAATATGACAGTATATGGGCTGCAGATAATGTTTCACAAGGGCAATTTCCATAGACACAACATGAAATATGCCAACACTAGAAAATCAATCCACTTAATTGCTAACATATATCAAAAAGTTTCTTAACCAAGGAATATAACATTTGGTTGCGAGGTTAGCTCTTCAGGGTTGCATTTCCAATCAAGCTACTAGAAACATACTCTGAAACAAACACCCCAGTTTTATGTTTGACAGTCTCAAGAGTTCAAGGAAACAAAACATGCTACTTAAACAACATGTACCATGACAACATCAGCAACTCCTCAAATGACATTTCTATATGGACCAACTAGGATTACGAGTGATATTGTTGCTACATACTATCATGGACTTAGCATTGTCTGGCAAATTTATGCGGCAGTCGTCTGTTGCACACTGCCAAAGAAGTCAACCTAAATGAATGATTGTTAAGGTGAAACATGTTGATTGCTTGTAAGTGCAACAATTCGGTAGACAAGGATCTCAGATGTGTCATTATCAATGGAATGGGTAACTTATTATTTCAATGGAAGGCACACAAAATTTGCATTGGAAAATTTTTACTGATAATGGGAATGCTTACAACTCGATATGACACCACAATTTCCAATAACAAGAAAAAGGAAAACCATCAAACAAAACTATGCAGAAGTGTAAAATAGATGGCTTAGTTCTCAACTGCCATGTCCTAGGTACCATCTGCAACTATATCCTGTGTGCCACTTGCGGGGCTTCCAAGGTGATGAAATGAATGGTGCTTGAAAATTGATTTCATCCATGTCCCTTGTAAAACTTTCAGTCCATGATGGCATAAGAAAACTCCCACTGTGATATGGTAAAATGGTCCCATGCAATGCCATGTGATGGATGATAAACAAAATTATTATTATCCATATCTACACGATTGTTAAGAACACAACACCAAATCCTGAACATTCTCAAACACTTGATCACTTTGATGACCATGTGATAACATGTCAATACACAAAATCTATATTTGCATTACTGTACTAGGAAACTGTGGCATGCCAAAATATAGAAAACAGATATTATCCAATGTTTGACTAAAATTTTCATTGAAAATGACAACAAACAATCAGAACAAAAAAGCTTAGTGGCATACTACATACTGCTTTTTCTATTGTGGGAAAATATTGCATTCGACTCGAGAGGATTTTCTGCATATGGACTAAGGATGCCATGGCTGTTCCCTGTTATTCAAGATGAAATTGACTGGATTAGCATTCAACAAAAAGAAATCAACATTCGTGCAAACAGCTTCAAATGTGAAACAGACCTCGACAACATCAATGACAACAAGACCAGCTAAGTTACGTATAACTTTTCTTGCAGCTACATGCACGGCCACTGAACCTCCCATGCTACAGGGACAGAATTAGAAGAGACATTTATTTATCGATTATTTTAGTCCAACGTAAAACAAATTAGATGTTCAAAACACATGCATGAGAAGTTACATATTTTTAAACAACAACAACAAAACCGTAAACACATATCATTGTATAAAATTTCTCATTCACTACATAATGAAGGAACAAACAAAATAAATTACTAGTAGTTGTCTAGGTGCACAAGGAGAGCTATAAATTTTTTTCTTCTTCATAGCAGTTCTGTGATGCAATTTCAGCATTATCCCTTTAGTTGACTAATTTCTAGTTAAAAAGTTAACACAAGAAGAACCTGGATTGTTGTCTTATTGCACCTGCAGGTGCTTAGAGAGCAAATAGATAGTAAAGATTCTTGGATCAAAGGATGCTGCAGTAATAAGATTTACAAGCTTGAAAGCTACTCTTGGTCTTGGGAAACTTGAACATGACAAGTAGAGTAGACTTATGGACGGGATCCATGTCTTCTTTTCTTTTTCACTGTCTCTAGGTCAGGGAAATAAGGTGAGCATTATTTGCACTTTCGTAAATCTTTACTACATTTTTAAGCATGTCAAAATTAATATCACCGGTTTGCACATGTGCACCGGAGAAACATGCTTCGGTTTGTCATTTTCATATTGAACTTGAAATAGTCATTTTCATATTGTACTTCAATGTCAAGGATAATGATGTGCTAATTTTGTATATGTTAGGTCAACCATGTTTGAATTATATATTAAGTGCCATAGTTTCATTTGCACTATGATAAGTTATACTGATCATAGATGGTTCTTATATAATTTGCTCATGCAAAAAATGATCAATCTTAGATCGCAGACAAAGGAGAATTCATAATTTAATAATTTAATTAAAAACAGCATCTTTGACATCATATTAATGTGTATATTTCGAATTCCCAATTGTGAATGAAATGACTAGATGCTGAGCTACAAAAGACCTCCAAGCTTAAGCAAATGCATTAATATAATCATAAAGATTTCATTATGCTCCAATGAGAAAACCTGTGGCCGACAAGTATAACTGCAGGTGGCGAATCTCCATACAGTGTCTTCAAAACACACAAAATATCATTGCATAAAGTCTGCAAATTTGAATATGTTACTTCCCATTTTTAAGTAAAAAAATAGTATCATCTAGAATACACAGGCTTTATCGATCCCTGTAAGAAAAATTGTCAAAGATGTCATGAATATTTATAATCTGCTCTCTTGACAGATTTACCAACTAAGAAAGCACGCACTTCTATAGATAAGTCCAGGTCATTGTCGGTGACTGATTTTCCATGCCCTCGAAGGTCCATGGATAACACCCTAGCTTTTTCCTTTATCTTACTCGCTGCCAGAGCAAAAGAAAGCCTAGCCAAAAAGTGATAGCCGAATGTTAACGTAATATGTAAGACAACTGCAAAATCTTGTCATTTACTTGCTTAAAAATGCTATAAAAAAGTTTATGAAGTTTCATGATTGACAACAAAATCATAACAAAAACAAGAGAGGAAAAACATACTTGTACCTAAAAGAAGTTACACACAAAAGACAAATGTCCAAAAACGTATTCAGCAGCATTGCCATATCTGATTGAACTAAACAGAGGATGCCTTCTCACTTCTACAACATATCCTAATAATCATAGAGGACTAGACTTATGTTTCTACTATGTAAATTTGTTGGGAAAAATATCCTGAAAAGCTCAAATGGACATCAAATATATCCACTTATGGTCGATGGAGTTAGATTACAGACCAACTAAACTAATCATGAAGAATATAATGTGACAAGAAAGCCAGACAAAACAGTCACATACATGCTTCAAATTAGATGGTCATGTTTATCCATAAGCATGCATTTTATATGGATATTCAGAATATTACTAGCCAAGGTGCTGTGCTGCAGAAGACCATCAATCACAAGTATTATTGGACAAAGAAGAACCTTAGGATTTGTGTGGAAAGATGATAACCACAAATACTCAAATCGTAATAATTCATTAATGCAAAAAAGTGAGTAATTTGAGAATCCATGTTTCAGGGACCACAAAGATTATAAAGGCTACAAGTCATATGATTGTTGCAATGTCAAACTAGGTTAGCTTAATATGATCGTGATGCTGCACCTTTCTTTTTAAAAAGTTCCAAAATTAACCTTTAGATAAGACAAAGTCAGGAAACAAAATAGCCGAAGCATAATGTCATTGACAAGTGCAAATCTTAGCCATCACAAATGGACCTCATCTTAGATTGATAAGAAAAACTTAGTTCAATCATTCATCAAATCATCCAAACTGTCTTTTTTCTTTGTAAGGGCAAGTGACGAAGGAGGGATTCGATCCCAAGATCTTGTGATAATCTGTCAAAGTCTTTACCAGACAAGCTAGCAAGCACCTTCAAATGATCACAGTTGTCAGATCAAAATGACACCATACTCTATTGTAAATAGTTAGCAGAGGTATAATAGTATGAACAGAGATAGTGGCACTATGTGTACGGAAACGTGATATATGTTAAACCATAACATCCAAAACCTATTTCCCAAGGCAGAAGTATCTGAATGAAAAGTACATTAAATATAGATATTTTAAAATCATCTCTAATTATAATCAGCCAATTTCTTGTCTAATGTATTACATATCAGTCAATGCTTATACACTATTGGTGACTGACAAATTAAAGTGAACTATCATAAGTTACTCATCCCAATTATACCAAAAAGTGAAATTACTGCACAAAGCAAATATCATAACGCCTGAAACATAGAGTTGACTACTTAAAGCCTGAAATGAATTCAAGAATGAAACACAAGAAGCACTAATATTGTTATATAGGATGCAGATACAAAATTGCAAACTAATATCTCTGGCTTGAGAAGTTTCAAATACCCTGAATAGCCACCTCCATGTATGCAAAAAACAACTGGTCCTTCAGATCCAGCCATATAGACATGAAAAACCTAATCAGAAAACAGCAGAGGCATAATGTTATACAATTTCTTATGATAGGAAATCAAATTCAAAAACTTAAATCAAGAACATTTAACAAATATCATAAAATACTAAAGATTACTCACATTATCTGATCCAGGAACTTTTACATCATCTTCTTTATCAAAATAATCTGACCATTCTAAAGGTGCATACTTTTGAAGTGAACTCCTGCATAAGCATTCTAATATACAGTTACATGTCCTATCTATCAAGTTGCTTACACATAATTATAATGATAACTTTAGTATAAATTTCCTTTAAAGAAAAACTATCAAGTTGCTTGGTTAATAACAGAGAAAAGCAGCTACACGAACAACCCTTGACTAAGGGAGCTACCTCACCCAAAAGAAAGTAAAGGAATAGAACAACATAAACAGGGAACATTCCAATGCTACATTTACTTGGTGATGAATCAGAAAGTTGTTATGACATCACAGTGGTTCAGAGTTAATTAGACTTATTCATATAGCAACCAGTTCCTAATTTGATGCGACAGAATCAGATCCATGCAGTGACACATTGAAATTAGAAGTCCATGCACGAGAACAGGCCTAATTTCTGTACTTGAAGTCTAATTCCAAATTCGATGCAATTAGAATCATATTTACACAAGAACATGCCTAATATATGTTCTGGAAGACAATGCTCCCCCAGTGGTTGATGTAAGATCACTAGACTTGCTCATTCCTAAAAGAACAACGAGAAAACTTCTACACCTGATGAACTGGTAAATCTACAGAAACGCAAATGAGAAGTACACCAAAGCGATGACACTATGGAACCCTAGCTTGCCTCTTGATCGAACATCTTACTCGAACAAACGCATAGCCACCGTGAAAAATCGTGTCAAACGACGCGATCAATCAGATGCCGTAGCTTCACGTGCATCTTTTATCTCCCGAAATTTCCCATCCAACCGAACAGCACGAAACGAACGATCGGAAACGGAGACAGCTCGGATTAGAGTTCTAAATGTTACCAATCAAAACAAGTTCCTGGGTTCTAAATTCCCGCAAAAAACATTCGATCTCACAACTGTTGCATCCAGATGGTTAGGATAAAACAGGGTAAGGAAATGGATCTATCCGGAGAGGTAATCTCACTGTGATGCGGGGCGGGGAGGGATCGAGTCGGGAGAGAAGGCGGACGGGGCGGCGAGGCGTACTTGATCTCCTCCACCGACGGAGGTCTCGTCCTCGTCTTCTTCTTCTTTGAGAGCGGAGAGGTTAGAGGGCTCCATGAGTGTCTGTTCCCCCCTGGGAAAACTCTACAGTGACGAGACGCAGCGAAGAAGGTGAGAACGGGAAGGGAATTCCTCGGAACAAAGGACGAAGGCCGTGGGAGCGTTCGGAGCTCGTGATAAATAGTACGGGCGAGGGACCCGAAATTGCGACCCGGATCGAATCCAGCCCGACCCGTTGACTGCTCAAGGAACCGTGACCCGAACATGGATCCGACCCATATACTCAAACGGGTCGGATCGGTTCACCAGTTTCTTTGGTCCCCTTATTGTTCTAAATGAACGATAACTGCTAAAGATTCTCTAAATTCTCGAAGTATTCTAATTACCAAATTACTTTCATTATTATTAATTACAAAGAATAATAGGTTACAATAACGATCGTTCATCCATCCGTATTGATTTGAATGGAGCCGATTAGGTTCATATTTTTCGATCCATCAACATCACTGATGAATAATAGTAGTTGGAGCACACTTCCAATGACATATGTTCTTCCTCTTTCATGGAGTGATTGGTTTCTACAAGACTAAAAGAGATGTCAACAGATTTTTTTAGTAATACATCTTTGATACTCAAGTCAGTGTTTTTCGAGAGTTGATGACTTACGAAAGTCACGATGCTTTGATAGAGTAATAAGATTTAGCGCTTGGTAGGAAGAGTTGACACGCGATACAAGAATAATGTCTTCTCCGAAAGATAGCTCATAGCGGGAAATAGCTATTTGAACTTTGATTAATTTATATAAGCCTCAATGTTTGATTAACGAAGCCATTTCCTACCTTTGCCAGTACTTCATGACTCATTAGAGAAGCCATGCAGATCTATAACTGTGGTGGGGGAAAGGAAAGATGAAATATGAATGATTTCTTAAACTGTTTTCTCTGCCAATTTTAATGTATGCTTCTATATATAATTGGATTAATTGTTGTGTATATAATAAATGTTGCTTCTTTTAATGTTGTCATCTGCAATGCCTTTTAATGGTTGAGACTGCTTCTTTTGACCTCTTCCTCCTATAGTCATTGTTTGATATATCTGCCTTGGATATATAATTTTGGATAGCATTTCTTATTCCACAAGCATGCCTAAACTCAGTGGGCCATTCTTGTTTCATTTAATGGAAACTTTGATGGGATCTTTTTGTTGGTGCATTGTCATGCACTACTTGTAGGATCACCCAACCTTCTTAACAAGCAAAAGCTTTATAATGCACTATATTATGATGGTTAATGCACCTATCACTATCTACATGTGTACATCACCTATAAGTTCTTATATATTATTTTTTTATGAAGTAGATTAGGTATGACCATATAATGTGGCAGCCAACTGTTGTATGATATCAGAAGTTTCTCACTGAATGTATAGTGAAACTACTTTGACTAAGCAACTCTTTGTGATTAGTTGGTAGTTAGCTAATGAATTAGGATATTGCCTTTTGAGGATTAATTTTATGTATAAAGGAGGTTGAAGATTAGTTCCACAATGTTAGGATATAAATATATGGCTTAAACTTTTATGTTGTATTGTTGGTGTTCAAACCCTATTCCTTTAGGACTTGAGTAATTGTGATCTAGTTTTAGTTTCATCCTTATTCATTTTAGACACATTAATTTCCTCCATTATACTATAATTTGAGCCTTATAAAGTGCTGATATCAGATCTAACTTGGCTCATACATCAAAAACAATTTAATGATGGTTGGCTTCTTTTATTGCATTTACACATTCTCTTATTTCTGAACATTTCAAATGTCTATTATGGAAGGCAGGAGAGAGTTTAAGCTTTCTTGGAAAGCCTATGAGCATGACCACAAAGTTAGATAAACATGGCCTTCTGACATTGCAACTCAAACAAGACACTGTAAGTTCATGCATGGAGGATTAATTATAACCTCGTCTACAAGACTTTTTCTAAGGACATAGTTGATTGATTCAAAAGTTGCTTCTCAGTGTTCTTGACGTGCTGTCTGTTCCCTATCTTCAGCGAGACAAGTCGATCATGTCTTCAACCCTGAACTCTTCTGGAAACCTGAGCCATGTCAATGCTTTGAAACCCTACTCTACTTTTGCACAAGGAATTCATGGCACCTTTGTATATATATTAGTTACCTTTGTCTTTGTAGCAATCAACATTAGTTATGTGGGTATTCCAGTCACCTGTTTCAATAACGTGGATGAGACCATGACGTTCTTTGATCTACCAAAATAAAGAACTTGATGAATCTGTTTCTTGCACTGTTGTTAACCCAAGACCTCTCAAAGAAAGATTTTTCTTTGGAGAGATGTGTATGATAGAGAGGATTGTCGAGGAAGTTAAAAGGAAAGAACGTGTACATATGACTCCATTAATGGAGTTAGGACAGGTGCAATTTGATAGAGAGAGATGTTGGGCAATGGCCTAACACGCAACTAGAACACTGCCACCCTTCCTTCTCTGTCGTGTACAACTAACAAAAAGGACATGCCATCCAAACCCTAACCCAATCTAACTCCTCGTTTCTTACTTCTCTTCCTCTCTTCCCATCCCCTAGTTTTAGTAGGAGCAGTGATGGAATCGACGGCAACATCCACTGGATCAGGTGACATGAAGGCATGCCCTCGTGGGCACTGGAAACCAAGCGAAGATGCGAAGCTGCGGCAGCTTGTAGAGCAGTTTGGGCCTCACAACTGGAACTCGATAGCTGAGAAGCTGCAAGGTAGATCAGGTGTGTTTTCTCTTACCTTCTCTTGCTCTCGAAGAACTGTGTGCCATGTGTTGTTTTCATCCTTTTGCAGGTAAGAGCTGCAGACTGAGGTGGTTCAACCAACTTGACCCGAGGATTAACAAAAGCCCATTCACAGCGGAAGAGGAAGAAATGCTGCTTGCAGCTCAACAAGTTCATGGAAACAAGTGGGCACTGATCGCACAGCTCTTCCCTGGAAGAACAGACAACTCAGTGAAGAACCACTGGCATGTCATCATGGCTCGCCGGCACAGAGAAAGATTAAAGCTCATGAGGAAGAGAACCGATCAGGATTTTACTTCGCAGCTACCTTTTGAGGTTGGAGATGGCACGAACGGTACAACTACTCCTGCATCAGCCTTCTTCGGATCAAGGATCCATTTGGTACCACAAGGATTTGGTTCAGAGAGAAGAAACTACTCCAGCTTTAGATGCAGTTGCTCTACTCTTGAGACTTCACAGCTCCATGATCAATCGATTCGCCATCGTCACCAAACTTACAGGAGTCTCAGAGCATGCGAGGATGGTCACAACGAGAGGGCTGCTGCTCCTAACTCCGAATTCTCCTCCGAGTATGATAGTTGTGTAGGCCATGCAATCAGACGTGGGGATGATAATGAGCAGCATGAGAGGGGCAAGAACGTTCCCTTCATAGACTTTTTGGGAGTTGGAATAACACCTTGAATCCAAAACCTCAATTAGCTGTAAAATATGATAGGAGAGAAGATGTGATATATACGTGATAGTTTCTCACGTGCATTTGTTCTCATCAATGTAGCTTCCTTCTTTTACCCATGGCACATCAGTGTATGATATGCATGAAGAAGTGCAGGATAAATTATGGAGTTAGATAATTCAGTATTTGGTGAAAATTCTTTATAGTACAAGGAGAAAAATTATATAATGTTGAAGAAAAGGTGAATTCCAAAATTTTTTTGGGTTTTGTTCGGGAAGTATCCTTCATTTTCATAATTCTCTAATGGCATTTTTTTTTGTCTAATATCTATTTTTATTTTTCTATGAATGGGTTCCATTACGTATTTTTACACTTATGTTATAGTATTTTCAGCAATATTAGAAAAAAATATTGCAACATAATTATAGTATTTTCATATTATTATTGAAAACATTATAATGTAGTGTAAAAATATTGTAACTAGATCGATTTATGTTGTGGATAGGTCCCTATGAAAAGGAAGGGGAAAGGGGTATTTCAAGTATTAGGTAAAAAAAAAGGATAGTGTTAGAAAATTTGAGGATGCTTTTTTTGATAAAAACTCAAAAAGAAGTTTTTTTTTTTTTTTTTGGAAATCTACCTTTGATGAAAACCTTTTGAATCTAGATGATCATAGAATATATTATATTATGAAAATATTATCCATGAAGATATTATTAATAAAAATTTAAAAAATAAATTGGAGAGTATATTAAAGGAATGATTTTATCATACTATTATAAGATCAACTATAGTATATGTATAGGAATAGTATATGTATAGGAACGTTGAACGACTAAGAATTAATTTGCATAATTATGAATTGGTCTAATACTTATCTTTATTTATCTATGAATTGGTCGGTCTACGGGGTGAACTGATCTAGTTATAATATTTTTACACTATGTTACGGTATAAATTTGATAAAAATATTATTTATAATAAATAATATTTTTGCACTTTGTTATAATATTTTCAGTAATATTTAAAAAAACAGTGCAACATAGTCTTTTTTTACTCTATTATAGTATTTTATATTATTATTAAAAATAT
Source organism: Musa acuminata AAA Group (assembly GCF_036884655.1). Lineage (NCBI taxonomy): Eukaryota > Viridiplantae > Streptophyta > Magnoliopsida > Zingiberales > Musaceae > Musa > Musa acuminata. The sequence goes on from NC_088340.1 coordinate 34,747,665, forward strand.
TATAAGGTAATGTAAAGATATTATCCATGAAGATATTATTTAAAAAAATAAAAAAAATTAAATTGGAGAGTTTATTAAAGGAATAATTTATCATACTATTACAAGATCAGCTATAGTTTATGTATAGGAACGTTGAACGGCTAAGAAATAATTTGCATAAAAGAAATGTGTAATTGAGGTAAAAATACTGCACGTTATCAGAAAAGATGAAAAAAAATATTTTAATATAAAATAATTAAGTGTTTTTTCAAAATTAATATAGCAACAATTGCGATTAGTCATACGAGTAAAGATAGAGGAGGATCTAATAAGACTTAACTAGAAACAATATAATGAATGTTTGGCTATTCAACTTGTTTACATTTATTCTATCCTTTGTTCTTGGAATACATCTATTGATGGTTCCCAGAAACAACAGAGTTGTAATGAACTACAGATATGGGCCTTTGGATGTTCTACTAGACCGGCACATCAGATGGATAGTCGTTCCGATGTTTCTTGATGGTTTCGCGGAGTGATTTCTCTTGCTCCCGCAGGTTCGCAGGAACTTGATCATACACATCTGTGAATAGCTCGCTCAACGGAGGTTTTTCGGCTCTCTCTGCAACCTGAATAGCTCGCAATAGCTGCAAGATGGGATGCCATGCACAGAGATATTAGAGGGAATGGATGCTGAGAGAGTTCTGTATCACAAGCATTACAATTTGCAGTTTACAATACCTCCTTCCTGGTACTGCTTCTGTGTTCCACTTCAGCAGCTTCACTCCACCAGCCATTTCCTTCAACCCATTTCCTGAATCTCGACACAGGGTCTCGTGCAGTCTTCCAGTGCTCGATCTCATCGATCGACCGATACTTGGTGGAGTCATCTGATGTAGAGTGATGCCCCACTCTATATGTCAGTGCCTGTTCGTTTGAAGCAGTGTTGAGTTCAGCAATCTTGAAGAGTGATTTTATCAGTAAAGATTGACACCCCCACCTCAACCAAAACAGGCCTGCAATCATGGACGGCCATCTCGCGGGCAGCATGCACTGCACTGTACACAGCAAGAGCATCATTGCCATCGACACGGATACTGTGTATTCCATAAGCCTGACCTCGGACAACAGCACCGTCACCTACCATTTCAACAGCACAGCAATATTAGATCTAGTTTTGGGGGAAGATCCTAATGAACTACGTGGATTCGTCAATACTTCGAAATTGTTCTTCTGTAGGTGTGCTTATTGCCCATCCATTGTTACGGCAAAAGAAGATGACTGGTGACTCCATGACCGCGGCAAAGTTTAGTGCAGCATGGAAATCTCCCTGCCACAACATTTCTCAATCAGAAAAATCAATCATGCATGGTGGTGGAAGTTTTACTGATGCAGCAGTAGTGAACTTGCTTGTGTACCTCGCTGGTGCCACCGTCTCCGAAATAAGTGATGGTGCATGCATTCTTCCCGTCCGTCTTGAGGGAATAAGCAGCTCCAACAGCATGAGGGATTTGTGTACTGTGAAGTACAGAATGTGAGGAGAAAATATCTGATCTATATACTGGCTTATAAGAGGAAGTTGATCCTTACGCTATAGGCGATGAGACCGTGAAGTAATTGAGCCGGCTTGACCCATAGTGGATTGGCATCTGTCGTCCTTTACCATAATCTAACATGTTGCCAAAGCATTGGTTTGCAAATTCTTGCAAGGTGAAACCTCGCCACAAGAGCACACCAGGCTCCCTGTACTAGATTAAGCATGGTTATCCATAATGATTAGATTATGTCATCAGCGGATAACAGCAACAAGAGAAAAAAAGGATCATTCATTCTGTTTATGTACCTGAGGAAAGACGATATCATCCATGGTAAGAGCAGCAGCTGATGCAACATTTATAGCTTCCTCCCCATTAGAGGTAAGATAAAAGGAGATTCTTCCTTGTCTCTGAGCTTCATAGAAGATAGTATCCATAACTTGAAGAGTGACCATGTCACTGTACATTTTGATGGCGACTTCTTTGCTCACCTGATGTTAAAAAATGGTTTTGTTAGCAACAATCAATAGCACACTAAAATTTTGTGAACTCTTCTTCTTACAATGCTCTGAAATTTCTGCTTTGTTCTGCTTTAAAAAAATTGCAAATCACTACCAAAGAGGGGAGAACGAATACCTCCTGGAATCTGCTGCCTGATATAGTTTGCCCATTGTCATCAAGAACACGGTAGCAGTTGATTCGTTCATTTGGAGACCCTGGTAAGAACCTCATTTCAGGGACAAACATAACCTTTCCTCCAGGAAAATCCAGCACCTGCCATTACCATGACGAAAATCCTTGAGATGCAGCCAGAAATCTTAAGAATCTACAAGACTACCATTATACTTCTGCAGTAGGTAAGTCTAATTGTTCGTAATGTAGTTGGAAACTACAGTCCTTGATCTATAATTTACTAAACCATGTAGTAATCTCAATATTCCAAGGACTCCTGAAATGTATAAAAACTAAGCAGTGGTCAAAGCCAAAACACTGAACCTAAAAACATAACTGGTAATTTATTTTATTTTCACCTCAGTAACATGAGAAGGACCTCCTTTCCAACCAACAAATTTATGTCCCCTTATCTAAATCCTGTTCCTCCCTTGCCCCGTTCTATCTCTTTGGCACGTTTTCCTTGGCTTTCCTGTCTTCTAGGATCAATAGTGAAATCAGGAACAGTTCTACTTTTGGATAAAATAATTGTCAAGTCTCCCAATTCCTAAGCTTGAAAATTTGTGGGTATATATCACTCCAAGTTGGCCACACATCCAACATAATATTTTTCAACAAAAGAAACCATCATCTCTTGCTTACTATCATCTTGCACAGTAATCTATTTAACACAGCATATCTGGTAAGGTCTCCTCCAATTTAAAGTCCTCAAATATCTCCCTATTGTTTGCTCAGCAATAAATTTAATCAACTTAGCAGATGAAGAAAAGTAGATCTAGGATTTCAGCCTTATATTTGTACACAAACCAGGAAGATTTGCTAGGATTTCTCAAGTTTTCAATTACATACAGTATAATCCTTCATGATGCTGTCTAAATAAGCATATAACACTTCCTTACTCAATAAATCTAAGTCAAAACATGACACACATAACAAGAGACCTATCAAAAACAAACTGTTGGCATTCCATTATATGTTTTCATGTCCATTAGCGTCATTCATGAATCCTGTCCTCCAAATGTTTCCACAAAATAGTTAAGCAAAAAAAAAAAAAAAATGATACATGAACTTCTGAGCCCATATGAAAAGTTATGAGTATTCTCCCAACTTGTCAAAGAATTCTTTTAACTAGAACTTTGCTATTCAATTCCATTGAGCAATCATATGGTTAAAGATCTGATACTATGCCTTTCATCTACCAAGTAAGGCCATGATCTGGTCAAACATTTTTATCTCTTGATCCTCATGCTCAAATTTGCAAAAGATAAAAAAGTAAGAAGCAACTTGTGGTATACGGCTGAAACTAATACAAGAAAGCATTAAATATCAGTCACATCTATCACATGGTCTCTACGTGGTGAGCGAATTAAAGAGAACCATGTACCGATTATCATGTTGATCCTTTTCCGTAAACATGACATAATGAATTCTCTTGCAATTTAACAGGTTTCTCCCATACAGAGAACGTTCAAATCTACAAGCAGATAGTACAAGCCACTGGGCATTTGAGAGGGAAATGTCAAAATTACATCAGAAGTTCTAATGTCGTCTATAAAATCCTTTACCCTTGAATTTAATAATCGGGACACCGACACTCACAGGAATCCAAATCCTCGTCACCAGCAACATCAACATCTTCCCTCCGTGAATGCATCGGGCTCTGCGTTGGGGCAGCTTTGGCACATTTTGCCATCACTACCCTCAAGTGAAAATCTTACCTGACCACCCTCTCAAAATGTCTAATAAAAAGAAGGATTCAACTAAACTTAAAACCTAAAAACCAAATATATCACTTTCATAAGAAAGATTGGGTACATAAACCCTAAGATAAATCCGGCACAATCGCATATAAGGCAAAGGATTAAACCTGATCACTGCAGCGATTGTCCACCTGCAACACGCCTTCACCAGCGGCTTCTCCCGACCCAAGGTGCCGTACCGGGCGAAGGAGACTTCCGTGGTTGCCGCAAGCCGGCGCCGGGAACAGAGGCGATGTAGGGCAGAGGCTACGACCAAAGGCCGCCAGAGAAGCCATCTTCCTCCACGCCAACGTTGGTGATCTCATCAATCGGACAGCCATTGTCGCACACTGTTACATAAACTCCTCGGAGAAGAAGGGGGAAGAAATAGGGAGGGAGAGAGAGAGGGAGAGGAGAGGAAAGGAGGAGATGGTGAGATGGAGGAAGGAGTTTGTCTCATCGTTATCTGGGCTTGCTCGTCTCCTTTTCTCCCGGACCAATACGTACCATAAGATTACAGATGACGCAGCGATCCACGGACGATCATCATGACCGTTGTCGTCATTCACACAGCCGATACGATCACCACGTCAGCGTGCTCGTGGCCCGAGGTTTCGACCTACCGCGTTTTGGTCATTTACGGGGATCGGCTGCTTCGTATTGAGCAGGGTTCGGGTCTTGAGAAGACGTGTCGTACAGAGAGTGCACGTTAAGGCTGTGCGTCCGCCGTATGTTGGCGGGGGGAAGAATCCGGCACGTGGGTTTTGGTAATTGTTAGTTTCTTTATTTGCACGCCGTACCTTTTTTCTTGCGTCTCGGAAACTCTTTCTCGGTGGCGTTGGACACGTCAGCTTGGACTCGGGAAAACGTTGCCGTTGATCACAGAACTAATAATAAGAAGTGTAGTTTAGTTAGTATTAAAATTATTAACAAAATTAATTTTATCGATTCTAAATGTAATTTATCCATAAAATTCTTACTTTTTCAGCTTTTACATGAGATTATCTTGATTATCTCAATCTACTTAAATGTTTATATGTATGACTAGCTCGTTATCATGTTAATTTTTTTATTGATAGAAATCCTCAGTCACATTCTTTCTAGTTCTGACGTTGCTTCATATTTTTTTTACTTTTCTTATAGATTCTTTTATCTGAACTATAATGAAGTATTTGGAGTTGATTTGATGGGTTGACTTTTTTTTAATCATGAATGGTAAAAGATTTGCTCATGCATAAGTCAATTGATCATTGTTTCTCTATTTCTTTTCAAGAAGGACCTCAAGACCTTATGAAAACATTAATATCTCGGGGTAGGAGGAACCTCACTCAATTCCTCTTTAGGAATTCACTCAACCTCAAACTCCTCGACGACTAAGGATGGGCCACCTTCCTCATGATTTCTTTTTTCTTCATTAACTAGCGATCGAAGGATGGTTAGACTAGGTCAGAGCTTATACCTTAGGTGACGGCTCGCGGATGAAAGAGGCTACTATTGTGTCTGAACAAGAGCCAGCTCTTCATCTCCATAAGGCTCAAAGATCCATACTTGTAGAAAATTAAAGTCATGAGACTACATATGATAATTTCTTAAAAAAATAGAAAGAAGAGAGAAAAGAGGGAGGGGTGTTCAAATCATACCTCAAGGAGTAGGGTTGAGACCCGTATCGAGTAGCTAATCCTCTTTCATCTTCTTGACAACCTCAAAAGAAGAGAGCATATCTCTCGATCGAAATACTTGATCCACCTTCTCGTCTAACAAGAAAGAAAATATATTATCTATAGAGTGTATGGATTAAACGAGATTGAACCCCTAATTCTGACCTATGCCTATTAAGAAGAAGCGCTCCTTCTAACCCTTATTGTTGGAAGGGGCATCACTAACCTTTAAGCCCTCCCGAGTAGCTAGGTAATAGTCACTTTTTATCTTGCACAATCAAAAGCAAGCGATAAAAAGTTTACGAGTCAAGATAATATTAGCATGGTTCCCGATGAATACTACTAAATAGTATCATGAGTTGGGCCTTATCTAGGAGGATGATATCCTCCACCATTTGGAGGTAATATACAATCACTAGTGGAGAGGAAAGCGAAGTCTCACATTTAGTGTTTTAGAAGATAAACAAAAAAAAAATTAAACATTGGGCTATATGGATAGTAACATAGCTAAGGGACTTATAACTCGAACTCGATCGGAATAGAGTACCTAGTCCATAAATAGTCTACGAGTTATGGAGTTATTATTAAGTCTCGATCATATGTGCTCTTCATGAACTCTAAATCATAAAGGATTTTTGAATTCACGGGGATTAACTCTCCCGACAAAGAGGAGGTCAAAAATTCCTCCACCCATCGGTATTCGATGATGGAGGGCCAACCTCCTTGACCAATTATTAGTTGTGAGATCAAAAGGAGCTTGTGTGAGAAAAGAAAGACATCCTAACTTATGGAGGTGGAATAAGTACTTTGAAATCGATATGCTAGAAAGCTGAGGTATTAGAGTAGCGATGTGTTTAAAGGCCAAGACACCCAAAGACTAACCTGTCTTGAAGGGGAGAACTAGGAATGTAATACCCTAACCTCAAAATTAATTACAACATGATGGCATATTAGGAAGGGTAAGAAGCACACCTCCCTTGAAAGTGGATGCAACTCCAACTCTTCAAGAGATACCTCAAGAAGTGTAAAGATGGCCAATATACGGAGACTACCTTTAAAAGCATAAATAAACCTATCAGGCATAAGATAAAATTTGTATGAGGCATATCAGTTGGGAAAACCCAAGTCACGTGTGAAAAAACTCGTCAAGTTGGAAGACACAATATAAAATATGCCCTAGTCATATGAGTTAAAAAAACTTGACCTACTTGAGAAGAAGTCTACTATGAGGAGAGGCATAACACAAAATGTACCTATGGTGTGTGAGTCAAAAAAATTTGATCTACATGAACACAATAGGAGACAAAAAGTAAAATATGCTCAATGCGCTAGTTATAGGCGCTCTGCAAGCCAATCACGTGAGTGATGACACGTGTGACTTGACACGCAGTATTTTTGCTTATTATATTTTGATATTTTATCACTTTATACACATAAATATATTGTGATGTTCATGGATTTGTACAATAGGAATCGGATCGTGATGAGATCATGATAATGAGACCGATTCACCTTTAAACACATATCATAAGTAATCCCGGTCATAGGTTACTAGAGAGGGACATCGAGATAACCGGATAGACTGGTGTGCTATATACCCGTCTATATAATGAATACAGCTGGTCTCATAGCTATTTGTGTGGGGATACTAGGTATACAATACATGTGCTCATTGGAGAATGAGTTCACTTATTGATCCACTTACATAATGTTGGATGGTTGATGATGTCTTATTATCAACAACGATTACGCAGTCTCATTTGTATATCTGGTCCTTAGACTTGAGACACTAATGATGTCCTATATGAGTACTCCACTCTTTGATACCGAACTTATAGGTCTAGAGATTCCAAATCTAGCTCAGCCGATCATCGAGAGTGGTAGCCAACCTTACGAAGACTATTGAGTGTCGATCTGATTTGATTCCCATTGCATAGATTCATGGAGATCCCAATATATGCAACATATAATATAAAGTGAGAAAATACCAATAATAATAAGCAAAAAAATATATAACATATCACGCGTGTCATCTCACGTGATTGGCTTGTAGGACATCTATGACTGATAAAGAGGTCAAGTGTTGACCCCTTCTTCGCTCGATATGGGTAGGTCGAGTACCGATATCTCTCTTTGCCCAAGGTAGAGAGGTCGAGCATTGACCCCTCTTTGCCTAAGATGGGTCGGTTGGGCATTGACCTCCCCCTTTACCCTAGGTGGAGAAATCAGGTGCCAACCACCCCTCCAAGGTGGGCAAATCAAGAGCTAACCTCTCCCTTCACCCAATGTGGAGAGGTTAGGCATCGATCCCCTATCCACCCAAGGTGGGTAGGTTGGACACCCTGATCCCCTCGTTGCCCAAGGCAAGGAGGATGGGTTTCCCAACCAACTTTTTTAGGTATGCTTAAGGTGCATTAGTTGGGCACCCTCGCTCTCCTATTGTTGAGTAATCACCATTCGACAGTGTCCTTTGCATGACATCTAAGCTAAAAGAAAGAGACAAAGGCTACTCCTCATCAGTGTACCTATATGGACACGGTTCCAAAGGAGGCTAATATAGGTTATATGTACCCTTATTGCCTATGTGAATAAAAAGCCAAATTTAGGTTGTTAAAGACCGTTAAAGATTACCCCCCTCGAAGAATATTTCACAGAATATTCCATCCCTTCACTACCAGGTATAAAAGTTCACTTTTAACATAGTTATAAAGGATCACTTTTTGATAATTGATTATCACACTCACCTACCTCGGGTTACTAAACTAGACATCGAAGGGATCGAGTTAGAAAACTTTTCTCCACCTTGGTCTTCATGCAGGTGGCACTTCGGGAGCTCGATGTTTCTATCTCGAAGGTACCTCAGATATCCCTATACACACAGACTGGAATCACATTGGACTGACCAAGACATCAATAACATCTTTCCAAAACAAATATCATTCAACATAAAAGCTTTAGTTATATAAAAGACATAATCTTAATTTAGATTATTAATACGCTAAACTATATATCCAACATATAATATAAATTAGATTATGCTTCACATGTAAGTTGAATATAAGTTCATGATGAAAATAGAAGAAAGTATGATATATCATTTAACAATAAAAAAATCAACTAAATTAATTGGTTCATTTTAATAATTAAGGTTTAAAGTTCACTTTTTTCTATCACTTACCCTTTGTAAAACATATACAAAAAGGAAAGAACATTGTAAAAGTATTAATTGAATATCGAAATATAAAGATTTAGTATCTAAACTCACAATCATGATAAATATTTTTTTTATTTATTGTAGAAATCTGATTATCCGAATTGGATACTAACTCGAGCCAACTAGGATCTTATTCTACATTTCTCTCGTATTAGTGTCGAGAACAATCAAATTTAGAAGATGTCGAATCTTGCAAATCTATGTGAATAGTATCTACGACAAAGCCTTTCCCATGCTTAAGTTAGCTCAGGAGTTGAAGAATTAGCAAAACACCAAGAGTAACAAAGTTGAATTCACTAATTGAGTGAGAACTTTTTTTTGTGTTTTGGAATGCACCCAAAGGGGCCTTTTATTATATGGCTTAGGACTATTATATATGTAGTCATGCATTAATGCTAGCGATGATTTCTTGTATTCCCTAGCTTAGGTAGAATTGTGTTATATTGAATTTAGGGAACACATGACAAGTGCAATGTGGTTGGTAAAGACATTTCATGTTAGCTACACATAGCAAAAATGTTATGGACATGATATTGAGGTGCTAGTCACATGATACTAAGTGTTGTTCACTTAGTACTAAGGTGTCGACCATCTGACATCATGTGTGGGGAAATCTAGGAACGACATCACATACGCAACGAAAGAACATAAAATAAAAACCCTCAAATTTTTCATAAATTGTGTTCGTCGTGGTGCAAAGATTTGTGTGCAAAATCCGTAAAACCGAAAACTGCATATATGAAAGATTATGTTTTACCTAGGGAGATCATATATCCCTGAATTCCTACAGATCTGTAAAAAATAATGAAAGAGGTCAAGCATCCTCCTCTCTAACGGTGATCCACACAATAGGATTGCGACGACGCTCCTTAAATTTCCAAGCCTACTATTCGAGGAGGAGAAGGGAAGCGGAGAATAAGAGATGACAACCAAGAGAAGCTCTAGCCTATATATCCTACCCCTTGTCAACTTAACCCTAATAGATCCTATCCTATTGGGTATTGTATCTCCATCCAACTATCCATGCCTCTTAGATTAGTGAATCTCTATTCAATAATATCTCATTGGCTCTTATTGGATCTCTTCTATAGGATCCAATAATTTAAGGGGTTATTAGATATCCAATAAGATATGGACTCCGATAGATATCTCATATTTGAATATCTACTCGTCACAATTTCTATTATATGTGTGTGACCCTCTAGGCCAAATATCGAACTGGCCGTGAGTCATACATGTCAAAATTATTTCTAGCTCAGTGAATTATTATCCTCATAATAATTCACTCAACTCAATGATTGCGGATGTATTAGGCCACTACGTTGTAGTACCTACACGATACAGGGGAATCCAATCCATTGGACCTGTTTGCCATCAATTACCGTGTATCTATAGTCCCTCATCCATTTAATATCTCATAGACCATATACCGGGTAAGATGCTATAAGACCCATACAGTTTCTACTCAAGTCTCACTCTAATCGGATTCTCCCGGAAAACTCTTTTTCTCTTAATCTGAATGACCCTGACCAAGAATTTGTTTGAGCAAGAACACATGAGATATTCCTCTCATGATACCGAGAGTGGATGATCCTCTATCGACCCTCAATAGTCATTGTAAAGTTGGCTATCACTCCCAATGACCAATTATGTTAGATTTGAAACTTCTAAACTTATAAGTTTGGTATCAAAGAATGGAATACTTATACAGGACATCCTTAGTGTCTCAAGTCTAAGAGCCAAGTACACAACTAGGATAATAAAATCACTGTCTAATAATGAGGTATCATTAACCATATAGCATTCTGTAAGCGGATCAATCAGTGAACTCATTTTCTAATGAGTATCTGCACTGTAGCCCTAGTGTCCCCAAACGAGCAGCTATAAGACTAGCCGTCGCCATCATATGTACATACATATAGTACACTAGTCTGTTTAGTTATCTCATATCCTTCTCGAATAACATATAACCAGAATTATTTAGGATCTGTGTTTAAAGGTGAATTGGTCTCATTATTGTGATCTCATTACGATCTGATTTCCATTGCACAAATATATATATATATATATATATATATATATATATATATATATATATATATATATATATATATATATATATATAATAAGTAATATAAAATAATAAAATATCAAATAATATAATGAGCAAAAAGAATGCATATCATGTCATACGTGTCATCATTCACGTGATTGACTTGCAGAGCACCTATGACTAGCACTATGATATTAGCCACTTGACTAAGGTATTGACCACTTATTATTGAGGTGTCGGTCACCTTTATTATATTATTATTTGATTATAATTCTCCAACCCCCACCCACTCTTCCTCCCCCGCCCTATTCCCTTCGTTAGCCTCTTTTAAGTGTAGTGCAATTATTAAATCTATCGATAAAGAGGATAGATTATGTCGGTTGAATAATATTATTATTAGAGGAGGTGTTTCAGGTTGTGTCGATCGTGTCGTCATCACAGATAGCATTTTGGATCATATTAATTGTGCTATCATCATAGAGTTGGTCGTGTCAGCTACATTAGCAATATATAGTGTGCTTTCATATGTGTCAACTATATTATTGTCATAGAGAACATTTTAGGTCATGGATTGTGTTACCATCGTATAAGGTGCTTTGGCCCGTGTCAACTACACTGTCATCGTAGAGATCATTTTGGATTGTATTGATCGTGTTGTTATCATAGACAAGTTAGGCCGTGTTAATGGCATCATCGTCATAGACACCAACATGATTTATTTAGACAAGTTAGGAAAGATCCTTCTTTCAGTGACAAATTATTAAATCGAAATATGATTATCCAAATTAGATACTAATTCGAAAACAACGGTAACCTTATTTCGTGTTTGTCTCTTTCTGATATAAAAAACAACAAAATCAAAAAGATTCTAAAAGATGTTGAACCCTATAAAATTACATCACGGTATACCGGATAAAAATTCTTCGATGCTTAAATTATTTTGACGAGTTGAAGTGTTAGAAAAGTGCAAAGCAACAAAGTTGAATGCATTGATTGAGTGAGAGATTTTCTATCTGATTTGGCATGTACATGAATGGGCTTTTTATAGTATAGCTCGTGGACTGTTATATTCACACACGTGTTTTGATACAGATGATGGTATCATATATTCCCCAATTCATGTGGAATTATATTGCGTCAAATCCAAAAAAATCATCATAATGAGTTTATAAAGGATGTCAATGCAAATCAAAGATTCAAGTAGCAACTAAATTATGATAGCTAACAGAGATTAACTGCAATGACATATGCATAAGTTTTAGGTTTCAGAAGACAAATGTATATTAGATTGATAGGCCGATTCAAACATCTAAAACTTGAATTAAATGATGATGCATATATACATCTTAAATGTTTTATTAATATCATACATATGATTAAGTTTATATTGACAATCATCACTCTCTATGTTTGCGCTTTTAATTGCCCTCAAATGCTTACAGAGGGCATTTAGGATGAGGACAACACATTGGCAATCTACTCGTCAAGCACAGCACCAACTAATAACCTACAAAGAAGCCCGAGGGATTACGCAAGCACTTGCATTTGTCTAAGGATTCAATCACCATTAACACACACTGCGCATACAAGAAGCAAACAAAATTTTGCAGGCCGTGCATCCCCACTATTCTAAATCCCCACTTGATACCCATCCTACATCATCGCTGACCCCACAACCTAAATGACAACCATTACCTAATCCTAAAGAATTCTTTTTTGCTCCTTTTTTTAATCTTATTACCTCAGCACGTATGTAGTGCTCGTGGGTTTTTTCTGTGCGTGTAGGGACCCACTAGACCGGTGTTTGGAGATACACGAAGAGGTCCTGGAACGAGTCGCGGAACGCGGCCGCGGGCGACAACGGCGGGAACGCGTCTCCGGCAGCTGCCACTGCGGAGGCGGCGGCAGCGTCGTCGATGAGCCCGACTCCGAGGTCGATCATCCAGTCGCTGAAGCCGTCGTCGGCCCACCGGGGCTGGCTCTCGGCCTCCCGCTCGCACGCGAAGTCGGGCGACGTGTACGACGGCGCGTGCCCCGAGCTGCTCGACTCGCCCAGCAACCGCGGCAGCGACTCGGCCGAGTCGAAGCAGATCATGTCCGTCTTGGGCGCCCGCGCGTGCGAGACGACCTCCTGCTTTAGCTGCGGCTGTGGCGCCGGCCGAGGCTGGCTCTTCGGGCCGGCCGGCTTCCGGTCCGGGTTGGCCTGCTTCCCCACGGCGCCCTTCTTGTGGTAGATCCGGCATAGCACCCAGTCATCGAACTGCATATTGATCATAAAATAATTAATTATTTTATTTATCTTTTTTTCCCGCTATGTGCTATTTTTTATGATATAAAATAATAATAATAGATAGAAACCGGATCAGGTCCAAGAGGCGTTGCATTCGGCAAGGGACGCGTGGGACATACCCGGAGGCTGTGGTTCTTTTTGCGGGCGGAGCGGTCGACGTCGGCGAGGCGGTACTCGTGCATGATCCAGTTGGTCTTCTCCCCCTTGGGCGGCTTCCCGGAATAGAACACGAGCGCCTTCTTGATGGCGACCGGGCGGGGCGAGCCGATGGGCTTGTCGGCCCCGGTGGCCTTCCAGTAGCCGGTGCCCGCCGCCCGGTTAGGCCTCGACCCGTTGGGGTACTTGCGGTCGCGGGGCGAGAAGAAGTACCACTCCTCCTCCCCGTAGCGGGCCATGCCTGGCGAGATTGGGAGACGTCAGGAACGATCTGCACCGTACGATTCGCATCGGACGGGTGAGAATTAAAGCGGGCGAGAGGGGGACGACCAGGCGCACCTACCTGGGAGCTGCCACGGATCGTACTTGTACAGGTCGACCTCGGCGACGATGGGCACGGGGATAGGCTGCGCGGCGCACCGGCGGAGGAGGTAGTGCACTACCAGCTCCTCGTCCGTTGGATGGAAGCGGAACCCGGGTGGGAGCACCAGATCGCTGCCGTTCATCCTCTCGCTCTCTTCGCCGGCCACGGGGTAATACGAACGGAAGACAGGGAAGAAGAAGGGTTTGGAACTTGGCGAAGAAGAAACGGGCGACATTTATACCGACGGAGGAGGTGAGGCAGACACGTGTGCATGACCGCAGGCTTCCGCAAGTGCGGCGTGGGGCCGGCCGAGTCCGTCATGGCTGACGTCGCCGGTATCGGAGCGGAGCAGCGTGGGGCCCGCTTGCCCCTTGGGAGACCGCGGAGGGTCGGCGTGGGGTGCGACGTCAGCGAGGGCCGACGTCAGAGACGAGCCAGGGGCCCGCGTGTCGACCACCGCGGCGGGCCTGCCGCGTAACTACACGTGGTGCGGGACCGGAAGAAGACGCGGCGTAGTGAGTCGGGTGTCTTCGAATTTGGTTTCGGATTAATACTTAAATTCTGTTCGTATAAGCCAAAAAGATATACTAATGTTGTATATGTCGAGTGCCGGTGGTGAGCCTTTGTCATCGAGTGCCGACATCGAGAGCACCCACGTCATGGTTTTGCAGTATTTTAGAGGGCAAGTGGGAGAAAGCATCAGGTAGAACACAGGGACACCACCTAGACCCGCTCGATGCCAGATCTTGATTCCGCCCAGATTCCTCGATCCCAAACTCACATTGGGTTCAATCATGAGCTGGGATTCAAATTGGATTCCGTTTGACTTGCCCGGAACATTCGATCCACCGAAGCAGCGGTGCGGGATCCCGTCAACGTCCATGAGAACGGCCCAGGAAAGCGGCAGTGGAAATCTATCTGCGCGGGACCCGCAACAAACGAGGAGGGGGCCGCTTCGGCCCTCGGGGAGCCAAGAAAGGGGCGACGCCGTCCCCTCCCTAGCGCCGAATGCCGCTCGCTGTTGGCGAGGAGGAAGGTGGGGCCCGCCACGACCGCGGCGGGAGGGTTGCGTGGGGAGGACGGACGCGGCGAGGTGGAGTCAGCGCGCCGGGTTCCAATCGAGTGACGACGGCGCTGCCTCTGTTTAACGGGGAGACCAGAGTCGCCGTCGCTGTCGGGTGTCGACATGGGCGGCGGGGGTCGCGGTAGTTTAATGGGCAAGTGGGAGGAAGAATCTGGCGTCAAGAAAGAGGGATCCCATTAAGGTTCATGAATCTGCAGCTATCTCCTCATCACGTCAGACATCGTTTTACACGTTCATGGTCAACTTTCCCTTCGTGTGAACTCATGCGACGGCGACTACAATCGCATCTGCATCGGCATGATCGCCGCTTCGAAAGACGGTGGAATCCAAATCGAAGATCAAATCGTGCACAAGAATATTCGATATTCTCGGAATCTCGGAAGTTATGCGATCTAGACCGTCGGATCGACGAATGCCTCGACGGCGGAGGGCGGCGGAATCTATTGTCGCCGCCGGACCACCGCGGCGAGCAGGTTGCGTGTGAAGGACGCGGCGAGATGGCGTCGTCGCTGTCGCCGTTTGTTTTATGGTGATGTGACGACGCTGAAAGCACCTACGTTGTTTTATGGTAATATGGTAGCGTGTTAATGTGGGCAAGTGGGAGAAAAGCATCGGCAAGGAAACATCCATACCATTCTCGATTCATCCAAGGTGGAAGTCGCATGGTATCCACTCATGTTTGACGTTTGATTAAGCTGGTGCGATCTCGGTATCCCAATTGTTTAGTGGCGACACAAGTAGATTGATACTTGATTGGTTGTAGATAACTCAGCAACAGGTGATCTTTCACCATCATCTTAGTAACATATGATCATAATGAAATTATCTATAACTTTTTTTTATATTATAAAAAATATTAAGTATGCTATCCCAAGACGCACATCATTTATCATACCATATCACTATGGATTACCTCTTGATTAATCTAAATTAGTATTTTTAAAAATTTGATATCCATCGAGTTTTTTGAAGCATCGAAGGAATATTATCAAACACATCTGTGATATAGTTTTATAAGATCCAAACCTATAGATTTGACGCACCACATAGTTCTACGTGAAAGCCAAGTCATCTTGAAAATCAGACAACTAAAATATATGTGAACATTTAGAATTAACTATATGGATCTTTTGTTGTCATTATATTTGAAAAGGACAAATATAACGACTATCCTTTTCAAAAAATTTGATTGATTGCAAAAGAATCCACACATTGAAATAATATGATGAATATTGAAGATGATAATATGCATAATGAAGATATAATGTTTATTGACTATATATTTAATGCTATTATGTTCCTACGTATAGTATAATGAAAAAAAAATAAAGATTGAATTATACAAAAATAACCTCACTTTTCTTTGATAAAGATGTAAGAATGCGATAGCCAACTCGAAAGGGAGTCATTGGATAATGGATATGCCGTCAATATTGATGCTTGCGATTGCATGTGCAAAGAAAAATCACAGCTTATATCGATAGAATCTATATGAATATCCAAGCGTGGTAAAGCCAAAATTTAAAGCTCATATCAAGAAAAAACTTAGGCCTATTAGTCCGTTTACTTCATCGCCAAGAAAGAGAGTAGCACTAATAGATTAGAGTTAGCATATATTAGATCAGAGATTAATTTAACTAAAAGCTTAAGCTTTTAGATTATGATTCAAACCTATTATATATAATTTGACTTTTTCAAGTGATATGAGACTATCCTCTTAGTTTATCTCTCTTCATATGTTATTTATTTATTTTCTCGTTATGAGATTATCCTCTTAGTCTATTTATTTTCTCTTCATATTCTCTTAATCTATCGTATCTTTTCTTAGGCTATCAAACTTGCAGCTTGATCATGGCTCAATTTTTTTTTCAATTCATTCATAACTCAATCTTATCTTTTGAAAATTTTGACTCATTTAATTCAAATTTTATCCACTTAGCACTGATACCACATTAAAAATTAATCAATAACGAGTCTAAGTCAAAATGATCAATGTTAATATATATTTGATTAGACACTAATTATATATATATATATATATATATATATATATAATCATGTAACATCATCAGGATGATCATGCCTTAAAAATTGTCAAAGCATCAAGATGGTTATGTCATTTCAAGATGATTGTTTCTAAACTTCAACACCATAGCGTCGGACCACTATATCATTAACATTTGTACTTTCAAGTATGCCTTCAAGATAGACAAATTGTTCTCACTTGAGTCGATTATGTTGTAAAAACTATAGTGACAATAGCAATAGGCTACAAATACTGTGAAGTGAAGATTGTCATATGCTAATATTAATTAGTGAACTGTCATACATGGTCGCTTTATGTTCTCCTCTTAGTTATTAGGAAAAATGAGTATCACTTATTTATTATCGAGAGTGTAATTCACCTATGGTTTGAAAATGAACTATCACGTGTCGGGTAATGAACAAATGATAATTGTTTGATTTATATATCGATTTAGTGCGATTGAATGTTATTTAAATTTATTATAAATAAAATTATTATTTAGTTAATAAATAATTGGATGCTTTTTTAGTATGACGATCATGATTCAAGATTAAAAAAAAAAAGTGTGACATATTTTTTATTGTACCACATCTTTTTCCCTAAGATAATTCAAATTTATAGATTAAATCCTTTAATGCAATCACTAAATTTTTATTCCCTATCAAAAAAGGAAAAAAAAAAAGGGAGAAAAGAAACATAAAACTCTAATTTACTTGACATAATCTACGGATGTGAAAAAAGAAAAGAAAGTACTTTTATACTGTTTACTTGTTTCATAGATATTCACATCTTCCAACAAATTGCATGCAAGAAATCAAATGAGCGAAAACAGTGGATTGGTTTTGGATGCTAAGAGATCAGAAAGGGGCTTTGCTCATTCATTCTTAGATCTTTGGCTGTCGGTGTGTTGCTCAGGCGGAGGGAGGTCAGCTTGATCACGGGACCCGAAGAGCAGCTCCTCCGCCGCTGCGATGTCGGCGTTTACTTGTGGCTCATATGTCCGGAGATTGATGGACCAGATGGTGACGGCAAGCACCCCGACGCCGAGCAGGAGGGGCACGAAGAACAGCAGAGTCCTCCGAAGAAGGATTACCAGAGATATCAGCCCTTCGAAAATAGCTGACAGAATCATCTCTGTGTCTGTACTCTCTCTCTCTCTTCTGTGAGGTGGGGATGGTGCAGGGAGACGACGGTGGTGGCTCGGCTGGGTTATGAACTGATCGAGGGAAGCTTTTGGTTTGCCTTTCTCGTGGGTTGCCGGTCATGGACTGCGTGACGTCACGAGAGTTGGAGGTGCAGTTTGTTTTTGGAGCAGTGCATGATCGGCACCCCACTGGAAAGGCAAAGCAAAAACTTCCCTTAGTCCGTTCATAACCCGGCTGAGCTACCACCGTTCCCATCCACCATCGTCTCTTTACACATTCCTCACCTCGTAAAACAGAGAAAGCAGAGTGAGTAAGAGACACACAGGCGTTGATATCTCTGGTAATTCATCTTCGGAGGATTTTGTTGTTGTTCGTGCCCCTCGGTGCTCGGTGTCGCTGTGCTTGCCGTCTGGGCCATCAATCGTCGGAACTATGAGCGACAAGTAAACTCTGACATCCAACGGCGTAGGAGCTGCTTTTTGGGTAACGTGATCGGGCTGAACTCCCTTTGCGTCCGAATGCATGTGCCCAATACCCAACCTGGTCGGCTGGTCGCGTTAGAATGGTTCATTGAAATTGCTGTGGCTCAACTTATGGAGAGCACCGGGATGCTTAGCCTAGAAGATTGAGCAAGAGATAGCTCACGTGAATCCTGAGAAGGAAGCTTGTGAGATGTGACTCGCTTGATTCAAAAGTGGATGGGATGTGACTCTCAAGTGGAAAGCTAATGGAATTTATGGGAAGGGAAACGTAATAGCGGTGATGCCCACCAATGCCCTCTTTGTTTTTACCTAATTTTTAATCTCTCATATTTTTCTTTTGAGTAAAAAATGATAGTATAAATATTGGTAATTCTAGATCAACTTGATTTGATTTAAAATTACCTACGTAAGAAATCCAATTTAGCCAAAAGAGAGGCTCGACGCTTGCTCAAAGGGTTGAGATCGACTCGACGCTTGCTCAAAGGGTCAGACTTATGTACAAATTAAAATCAAATAGATTTTTTTGACGTGATCCATATGACGTAAGTCAGTAGCCAACAAGGATAGTATAAATATATTGAACAATAATTGATCTTGTTTATCATAATCCAAGTATTTTTTTATCTAGAGTTAATAAGAAGATTATTATACAATATAGATAAAATATTCCAAGAGTATCAATGGTATGCAAATTGCTTGATTGTTGACGATGCTACCACACTTCAAGCTATCAACATGTATTGGAAATTGCTCTAGCTCAACTCGAGGAGAATGCATCAGTCACTTTTGCAATGCTTAGATTGAGAATGACACATTAGACTCTCTTTGAATGTTTAACCCATAAGTGCCCAGCAAGCCAATCACGTGAGTGATGGCACGTGTGACTTGATACAGAATCTTTTTGCCCATTATATTTTGGCGTATATCACTTTATAACTATTGCATAAATGCATATATATTGTGATGTCCTTGGATTTGTGCAATGGGAATCGGATCGTGATGAGATCACGATAATGAGATCGATTCACCTTTAAACACATATCCTAAATAATCCCGGTCATAGGTTACTCGAGAGGGACATCGTGATAACCGGATAGACTGGTGTGCTGTATACACGAGCAGCTATGGACGCAGCTGGTCTCATAGCTGCTCGTGTAGGGACACTAGGGATACAGTACAGGTGCTCATTGGAGAATGAGTTCACTGATTGATCCGCTTACGGAATGCTGGATGGTTGATGATGCCTTATTGTCAGACAACGATTCCGTAGTCCTAGTGGTGTATCTGGTTCTTAGACTTGAGACACCAAGGATGTCCTGTATGAGTGCTCCACTCTTTGATACCAGACTTATAGGTTTGGCTGTTCCCAGATCTAGTACAGCTGGTCATTGGGAGTGGTAGTCGACCTTACGAGGGCTATTGAGTGTCGATAGAGGATCATCCACTCTCGGTATCATGAGAGGAATATCCCATGTGTTCTTGCTCAGACAAATCCCTGGCCAGGGTCATTCGGGTTGAGAGAGAAAGAGTTCTCCGGGAGAATCCGATTAGAGCGAGACTCGAGTAGAAACCGTATGGGTCTGACAGCACCATGCTCGATATACGGTCTCTGGGATATTAGATGGATGAGGGACTATAGGTACATGGTAACTAAGGACAGACAGGTCCAATGGATTGGATTCCCCTGTATCGTCTGGGGACTACGGCGTAGTGGCCTAGTACTTCCGTAGTCGATGAGTCGAGTGAATTATTACAGAGATAATAATTCACTGAGTTAGAAGGAGTTCTGACAGGTATGACTCACGGCCAGCTCGATATTGGGCCTAGAGGGTCACACACATATGGTAGGCATTGCGATGAGTAGAGGTTCGGATATGAGATATCCGACGGAGCCCTTGTCTTATTGGATGCAGATCCAATA
Source organism: Musa acuminata AAA Group (assembly GCF_036884655.1). Taxonomy (NCBI): domain Eukaryota; kingdom Viridiplantae; phylum Streptophyta; class Magnoliopsida; order Zingiberales; family Musaceae; genus Musa; species Musa acuminata. Next base: position 34,767,983 of record NC_088340.1, read on the forward strand.
CCCACTAGGGAAAGGACCCATTAGGGTTTTGACACGGGATCTCTATAAATAGGAGGGATTCACAGCCTCATAGGCTAGAGTCTTTGCTTGCCCTTCCTATTCTCCTCTCCCTCTCCCCCTCAGAGTAGGCCTGGAGTTTTGAGGAGCGTCGTCGCAACCCTGCTGTGTGGATCACCGCTAGAGAGGAGGACGCTTGACCTCCTTCACCCTCTCCTAAGGATCTGCAAGGAAACAGGGATATACGATCTCCCTAGGTAACACAATCTCTATACGCAGTTTTGTGTTTTTTGCGCACCAATCTTCGCACGACGATGAACATCTTTTTGGGAATCGGGGATTTTTGTTTTCTTGTTCTTCCGCTGCGCATATGATGTCGCCCCCTATGATTTCCCAACAAAGAGCACATTGGACACTTTTATGATGCTTAGCTGAACAAGGGTCTATTAGATATTTCTTGGATGCTTAGCGTGAGAAGGGCATATCAAGTGCTTTTGGGATGCTTAGCCCAAAAGAGATGCATTAGATACTTTTGTAATACTTAGCTCAATAAAAGCATATTAGATGCTCTTGCGATACTTAGTTCGAGAAAGGTACATGATGTGCTTTTGCGTTGCTTAGCTCAAGAAAGATGTATCAGACACTTTTGTGATACTTAGCTCAAGAAGGGTGCATCGAGCGCTTTTGTAATTATTAGTTCAAGAATATTAAGTGAGAGACAACTCACGTGACTCTTGCGTAGGATTTGCTAGGACATGACTCATGAATAGGAGGCTGATGTGATATAACTCATGAGCAAGAAGTTGATGAGACATGACTCCTGAACGAGAAGCTGATGGCATGTATGAGAGTTAAGGCGATGGCTCCATGTTGTATATTATGTCTTTGTGATGGTGAGACTTACTTTTCACCTTGAGCCCCTTTTAAGTGCCTTCTCTTTTTATCCCTATTTTCCAACTTCTCATATCTCTAAATTATATTCTCTTTCTTTTAATACCAAACTGATGGTATGAATATCAAGAATACCTAGATCAACCTGAATCGATTTAAGATCACGTACGTGAGAAGTCTGATGTGACAAAAAGAGAGACTCAAACACTCACTCTAAGGTTAAGGTGGACTCGGGTGCTATTCCATGGCCAACCTGCACAAAGATTTAGGTCAAGTGAGTTTTCCAAAGTAATCTCTTTAACTTTCAAGTTACTAATAAATAAGAATGGAGTATTTTAGTGAATAGCGATCGACCTTGATTACTATGCCTAAGGTTACTTTTTATAGTGGGTCAATTAGGAAGAATATTCTATGGTGCAAATGAAATATTTTATAAATTATTATTTTAGATTGGCGTCTACATCGCCTGATTGTTGATCCGAGTCTTGCTAATAATACTACCATGTGTTGAATTATGATTAGAGGAGAATATTTCTCTTATCAAAATCTTTTATTTATCATATGACATCACATATTTGTATTATTTCAATACAAACATGTGATATCATGGATGGTGAGTTTGAAGAGGGCAAACGTTGGTTTTGGAGACGATAAGCCTTGAACCTAATCCTATGGATGTAGAGTTTTCAAACCCTCTTAGAGGTTGTCAGTCGTTCCCATCTTGGTATAATTACTTGGGCTTTCCCATTGAATTTAGGAAGCCTGGTATCCTATTCCAAATCGCTGTCATTGAATTTAGGAGGATCTGCACGAACCATGGATAATAGTCTAGAAAAGAAGTAAGCCCAAGATCAAGGTGCCTAATCCTAGCCCAACCTAAGCCAAGGTGACTAATTCTAAAGTAGCTTAGACTAAGATGACCCTAACCCCTAATGATCATGATGAAACCATACTTAATCCACCCTTATGCATTGGATCGAAGGGAATGGATTGCACTTGACCTAGCAAAGGTCAAAATTTGCATGCCAAGACTAGAAGCAAAGGAATGCAAGCTGCAATTAATGCTTGATGGGCTAACAGCCCATGGTGGGCTTTATCAGCCCACAGCCCACAACCCACACCCCTTTGACTTAACCCTAGATCAATATTAGGGGGGGTGTGGTGGTTGCGTTTTGAGACAAGGTGGTTGCATTTTTGGGGGAGAAAAACTACAGTAACGTTAAGAGATTGCAGTAGCAACTTGATTCCAAAATTAAGAGAAAAGGGTAGGAAAACAAGAAAAAGAAGGGGAAGAAAATAAGGACAACGTAGAGAGATTGTTCTCGTAGTGTTCTCATCTCAAGTTAGATCACATCTGCAGTATATTCTTGCTGTGATTACTTGAGGAGAATTTAGATATTGTGCACAGTGGCATGATCCTTGTATCCTAGTTCTTTTCTTATGATTGTTGCTAGGGTTTTGGGCAAGAGATTGAGATTTATATATTCATTATTCTTATAGTGGATTATCTCTAGTTTGCCCCATGGTTTTTACCCTTCACATTAGAGGGATTTTCTACGTATATCTTGGTATTTTATTTGATTGTGATTTTATTTAATTCCGCTTCGTGTTATGGCCTGCTAGTATTTGTTCATATACAAAAGTTATTTCTCTTTATATGCTAACTAGGTTTCAATGTCCTTTAAGGTGATGAAAATTATAATATGACTAAAGACCAACATGCAAGCTATCCCCGAATTAATTGTGCGATAGACTCACACCTTGAGTTTGAGTCGCACTCAAAACAATGGGTATGGCAAAAGCTTGGCCTAGATAGGTACACAGTTAAGTTTTTTCGTCCAATTCTAGGAGCATTTTAAGCTTCCTATCGTGTTATTTTTTTAGTGAGTTTCATATATTGATTGTGATTCTTGATAGTTGGGAGGAAACTAATTTGGTGTTCATTTTAAAGGATAGCCAATCAAAATCAATTATTTTCATCTTACAACCTTATGTAATATTTTATGTAATGTCACTAATTAGGAGCAATCTATTTTTATCCTTAGTAGATGTATTCATGATAATATTATTATTACCCAGAGCTAACTCATTCTATGTTTAACTCTCATGGTAAAAATCCCATTATCTTGATCAAGATCGATTTGCAAAAATACTTTGATTCTCTTTCTTAGTCTGCTTTATCTAGAATCCTTAGCAAAATAAATTTTCTCAAACTTTATTGATTTGATATTAACTTGTGTTGCTTCTGCCAAGTTTAATTATATAGTAAACAATTACAACTCTAGTTGGTTTAGAAGCCATTGAGGCATCCATCAAGGGGATCCGATATCTCCTTTCTTGTTTGACATCATTTAACAGCTTCTATATACCCTTTTGAATGTTAATGTTGAGTACAATATAATCAAGTTGTTTACTATTATAAGCATCAAGATTTCCCATCTTATCTTTGCGGATGATATCTTAATTTTTATAGGAGCTACCCCAACTCTTGTAAGCATTTGTTTAATACCTTGAAACTATATTCTTCCTTAACCAACCTCAATATTAATAGAAATAAATCTATTGTGTTCTTCCTTAAATATTGTCTATCAGATGTCAAGCTTCCTTGATATCAATCACTAAAGTCACTTGGCCTATTCCCTATTTCTATTATACAATAGGATACCACCCATTGTCCCAAATCAAATCAGATCCCTCGATAGAATCAATTGCTAGCAATAGCATTTTTTGTCTAAAGCTGAAAAAGCGACTGATAACTCTATTCTCAAATCTATCCCCTTCATTCCATTGTTAATTTTTGGACCACTAACAAATTTACATATTTTCAAACATAGCAAATCGCTTTCTTATGATGTAACTTTTTTTTTCATAAAAAGACTAAACTATTCATTTGAGACCATATCACTATATTAAAAGAATACGATGAGCTAGGTTGTATGATATTAACCTAATCAAGTATGATATAAATGTTTTGACATATTTAGATTATTCTTAACAACTCTAATTCATTTTGGGTTTGAATCTTAATTGCCAAGTATGTCAACCCTGACACCCTAGGTCCTAGGCTATAGAAAGATTTTTTCAATTTAGAAAGATATCACGGGCGCTATACACTATATTAGAGAGGGACTTAGGAGGATCATCAAGTCTAAGTAGCACATTAGGTTATTAGATGATCCTTAGCTTTCCAACTTACCCCTAAGCAAATGGCCCACTTTCTTCAATCGTGACAAGGTTACTGACTTACTAAAGACGAACTTGTGAATAGTACTTGAAATCTTTAGCTTTCATAGGATATCTTTCATCCCTTCTTGGTCGGTAATATTCACTTAGCTCTTGGGTCCTACGATGACAGCTAGGTTTAGAGTTATCACCCCTAGGGGTTTGGATTTCTAAGAGCATTTACATATTCTTGAGGGATAGATAGGGAGGGATTGGGATGATCGTAAGATTATCTGGAGTCTAAATGTTTTTCCTTTTAAAAATCATTTTGTGGAAACTTGTCAAATGTCATTCATGGTTAAATCAATCAACATTATATTTGCAATAATGGGATTGACTTAGCTAAGCATATTCTCTTTTCTTGTAGCTTTGCTAGATCCTATTGAGATATGCAAAAATCAAAACTGGGTTTTGATATGGCAAAAAATGGTAAACCCCACCCCCGGCGACTTCCCCCACACGTGGACAGGCGCGGCGCCCCAGGGAGAGCAACGAGGGCAACAGTCTGCGTCCGGACGTTAGCCTCACGGAGCCCGCAGCCCCTTCAGTTGACCCAGCACAGTAGGACAAGACAGAAGTGGGTAGCGGTTGAAGCTCGCCCATACCCTGCGATCCCCCGTTCCCATACGCAACGTCCTCAGCGATGTCGGACGCCATCAGAGATACGGCCCCGACCGACGGGATGGCGTAGCCGAGGATGCCGAGTTCCCCTATAAACGTCCCCAAGCCAGAAGGGAGAGGTAAGGCTGAAATCCCCGAACAACCGCCATCGCATCTCTCTAACTTGATCGTCGGAGGGGTCGGGTCGAGCGAACCCGACCATTGTGCAGGTATCAAGCCGAGGTCTCCCGTCCGGGACGTGCCGGCAATCCCCGCTCGGGAAGAGTCGCCGCATCGCCCCGAGTCCGAGGCCGCACCCGACCACCCCGGTGGAGACGAGCACCGCCCCAGGGAGATCCCCGCCATTCGGACTCCCGAACGAGCCGAGACGACCTCCCGGGTCACGGCTAAGAAAAAAAGGGTGTTTATACTAACTAAAAAAAGGTGTTTACACTAACATAATGGCGCTAGAAGGAGGGCCGGTTCGAATGTCAAGCGATCCACAGGCTCACTCCGACGAACCCCCAGCCATCCGGTCGCACACGACCGACGCGACGGAGGATCACCCCCAACAGGAGGGAATTCGGGACGAGCGCCCCGCCGCGACCTCGGAGCGCTATTGGCGATTATTCAACGATCCGGGCCTATCGCCTCCCGTCACCAATCCCGGTGGCCCGTCACACGTACCACCCGAAGCCCTCTACGACCTCACGCACCAGGTTCGGGTCCTTACGGGAGTAATGCAGACCATCATCCCGCTGGTCTCTCCCCCGACGTCTTCATACTCAACCTTACCGCGGCAACGGCCCGCCGGCGCTCAAAACGCCGCACCACTCCTCGAGTCTCCCGCTTCGCCACCGCGCCGATCGACCCGACCTGGGAGCCGAGGAGCGGAGGAACCAGCGGCGCACCCGACGCCCGTAGCCCCACTTTCAGACTCAGCGGAGGGCCTGTGGGCCCAGCTACGCCTCGTAGGCCGCCGGCTGGACGAGGTGCAGCACGAGGTTCGCCGGACCGGGGGAGACCCGGGGGCCGAACAACACCAGGGGTCCCCCTTCGTCCCCGAGATTCAAGAGCAGGCCATCCCGCCGCATTTTCGGCTCCCGTCACTAGATGCCTATGAAGGTGCCACCGATCCGGCGGACCACGTGGCTGCTTTCCACGCCCAAATGGCGCTATACGGGACGTCCGATGCCCTGATGTGCAGGGCGTTCCCGACGACCCTACGGGGCCCAGCCCGAGCGTGGTACAGCAATCTGAAGACCGCGACCATCGCCTCTTTCGACCAGCTGGCCAGGGACTTTGAGCTTAACTTCCTGGCTCATGCCAAGCCGAAACCGTCGGTGGCGATGCTCCTCGGGCTCAACCAGAGGGAGGATGAGCCCCTTTCTCACTTTGTGAACCGCTTCACCACACAAATCCGCGGGCTATCTGATGCTCACCCTTCTTTGATGATGCAGGCATTCATGATGGGCCTACGCCCTACCCGATTCTTTTGGTCTCTGGTGGAGCGACCCCCTACTTCGGTACCCGAAATGTTGCAGCGTGCGAACCAGTACATCGCTGCCGAGGCATGGATGGTCGGGAAGCGTGACGAGCGCAAAAGGGTCAAGCCAGAGCAGCCCCAACAGCAACAGCCCGCCACCTCCCAGCGCAGGGCTGGCGCCCTCAACGATGCGGTACCTAGGTCCCCCCTTCCGGGCCTGAACTCCTCTCGGACCGAGATATTTCTCCATATTAAGGAGAAAGGCCTTCTCAAAGACCCCTACCCGATGAGGAGTCCGCGCGAGCTCGCGGACCGCTCCAAATACTGCCGTTTCCACCGACAGCCCGGTCACGACACCGAGGAGTGTCGGGAATTAAAAAGGCTGCTAGTCATAGGTGCCCAGCAAGCCAATCACGTGAGTGATGGCACATGTGACTTGATACAGAATCTTTTTGCTTATTATATTTTGGCGTATATCACTTTATAACTATTGCATAAATGCATATATATATTGTGATGTCCTTGGATTTGTGCAATGGGAATCGGATCGTGATGAGATCACGATAATGAAATCGATTCACCTTTAAACACATATCCTAAATAATCCCGGTCATAGGTTACTCGAGAGGGACATCGTGATAACCGGATAGACTGGTGTGTTGTATACCCGTCCATATGATGGATGCAGCTGGTCTCATAGCTGCTCGTGTAGGGACACTAGGGATACAGTACAGGTGCTCATTGGAGAATGAGTTCACTGATTGATCCGCTTACGGAATGCTGGATGGTTGATGATGCCTTATTGTCAGACAACGATTCCGTAGTCCTAGTGGTGTATCTGGTTCTTAGACTTGAGACACCAAGGATGTCCTGTATGAGTGCTCCACTCTTTGATACCAGACTTATAGGTTTGGCTGTTCCCATATCTAGTACAGCTGGTCATTGGGAGTGGTAGTCGACCTTACGAGGGCTATTGAGTGTCGATAGAGGATCATCCACTCTCGGTATCATGAGAGGAATATCCCATGTGTTCTTGCTCAGACAAATCCCTGGCCAGGGTCATTCGGGTTGAGAGAGAAAGAGTTCTCCGGGAGAATCCGATTAGAGCGAGACTCGAGTAGAAACCGTATGGGTCTGACAGCACCATGCTCGATATACGGTCTCTGGGATATTAGATGGATGAGGGACTATAGGTACATGGTAACTGAGGACAGACAGGTCCAATGGATTGGATTCCCCTGTATCGTCTGGGGACTACGGCGTAGTGGCCTAGTACTTCCGTAGTCGATGAGTCGAGTGAATTATTATAGAGATAATAATTCACTGAGTTAGAAGGAGTTCTGACAGGTATGACTCACGGCCAGCTCGATATTGGGCCTAGAGGGTCACACACATATGGTAGGCATTGCGATGAGTAGAGGTTCGGATATGAGATATCCGACGGAGCCCTTGTCTTATTGGATGCAGATCCAATACCCACTAGGGAAAGGACCCATTAGGGTTTTGACACGGGATCTCTATAAATAGGAGGGATTCACAGCCTCATAGGCTAGAGTCTTTGCTTCCCCTTCCTATTCTCCTCTCCCTCTCCACCTCAGAGAAGGCCTGGAGTTTTGAGGAGCGTCGTCGCAACCCTGCTGTGTGGATCACCGCTAGAGAGGAGGACGCTTGACCTCCTTCACCCTCTCCTAAGGATCTGCAAGGAAACAGGGATATACGATCTCCCTAGGTAACAAAATCAATATACGCAGTTTTATGTTTTGCGGATTTTTGCGCACCAATCTTCGCACGACGATGAACACCTTTTTGGGAATCGGGGATTTTTGTTTTCTTGTTCTTCCGCTGCGCATATGATGTCGCCCCCTATGATTTCCCAACAGTGGTATCAGAGCCAGGTTGTTCGTGCGAATGATTGGTTTTGAACTGCGTGTATTGTGTTTAGGAAGAATTTTGACGTCAAAATCGTTGACGCAAAAGCGAGGAAGGGCAGCAACAGTTGCTGCCCTCGATCTGCATACCTGCAGCCACCTGCAGCTGCAGCCGCAGCCAGGCAGCACAGCGCCGGCGCATGCGCAAGCGCTGTGCCTGCAGGAGCCGGCCGGCGGCCTGCTTGCAGCAGGCTTGCGGCCGACGGGGCTGGCAGCGCGGGCTGAGGCACCGCAGGGCAGCGCCGCGGGCAGAGGCGCCGCGGGGCAGCAGCGCGGGCTGAGGCACCGCAGGGCAGCGGCGCCTGTGGCCGCTGCTCCCACGGGCAAAAACCCCGCAGGGGCGGCCGCCAGCGAGGCAGCACCGCCTGCGGGCGCTGCCTCGCCGGCAGAACTGCCCGCGGAGGCGGCGACGCCCGCGGGGGCGCCCACCTGCAGCGGCAGCGCTGCCAGCGGGCGTGCCGCCCGCAGGCGAGGGCAGCGCCCCGCCCTTCGCCGCACAGGCCGCCGCCGGCAGGGTGGCGGCGGCGGCAGCAGCGAAAAGGGGAAAGGGCATTAGGGTTTTCTGGGAAAAAGACAGTTTTGCCCCTCGGAATTTGAGAAATTCCAGGTTCTGTCTTTTGTCCAAATTACGAAAATACCCTTAGGAATTGAGAAATTCCCTATATATCCCTGATTTCAGAAAATATTAATTAATTAAAAGGTTTAGTTGATTATTATTTTTATTATTATCTAGTAGTCCTACATGATGATGATTATTTATACATGTGATGTATGATGAGTGGACGGATGATCATGGACCGTGTGATGTGTGTACTTGTGATTATTATTATTGAGGTGTGCGAACCTCCATTATATTTCTCGTTTATTGTCGGGCCTGCGTGCCTATGATTAAGTTGTAATCACATGAGGAGGCGCAGCGGGAGCGTGGATGCCATAGCGGGACCCACGAGACGGACGATCGTGATGCATGGAGATGCATCAAGATGTCGACGGAACCGACGAGGACGAGATGGACGATCACAAGGCATGGAGATGCACCGTTGCACACATAGATCTTGATGTGAGTGATTAGGCCTACTGGCTCGGGCCTAATCATATTAGGTTGTGGTCCATGATCATCTGGTGTGATTGCTTATACACATACTAGATATGTATATATATTTGCATGCGATGTAGATATATATTAAATATATATATGTGTGACATGTCATATTATGAGACCTAATCATAGAAACATCTCTCGATAATATTAAGTCGGTAAACGTGAGGCAATTAGATTGACCCACGTGGCCTTCCATCGTTATGAGTAGGAACCGAATCCCGGTGTAGGTTGAGTTGGTCGAGTCCCTCGAGACTCACCTATATCGTGATTCGCTATCTTGCTTACGACATAGAGATGTCACCGGTGACCTGAGGGCATGATATGCTTGGTCGAGTCCCTCGAGGGTATATCATCAAATCAGACTCATCTTGTAACGAAGGTGTTGACTTAACCGAGCATCATGGTTGGTCGAGTCCCTCGAGGCCATGGTGATTCGGAGGCCGAACAGGACGGGAATCACAAGGAGTTGTGATCGGCAAGAGTTGTCTACCTTTTAGGCTTAGTGTGATTGGTCGAGTCCCTCGAGGTTACACTAAGACGCTGATTGGATCCTGATCCCCACTAGAAGTTTGCCGGAGACTTCCGTTTCACGTGCTGAGGGTGTCGCGTGACTCGTTAGTAAAATAGTGGGAGCATATTAAGATAGAAGTCCATATCTTGATAGTTTATTTCTTGCAAAATCTGCATGTTATTCATTTTTGCTACATCTTTATTTTCAGAAAATGTCGTTTTCAAATCCCTTACGTGGCATACTTGATGTCAACCGCCTCACTGGTCCAAATTATACGGATTGGCTCCGTAACTTGAGAATTATTCTCACAGCGGAGAAAATCGTGTACGTCCTTGATACAGTGATGCCTACGCCCGAAGAAGGGGCAAGCGAGGATGAGATCGCTCGCTACGTGAAGTACATTGATGACTCCACTCTTGCTCAGTGCTATATGTTGGGCTCTATGACTCCAGAGTTACAGAGACAACATGAAAAGATGGATGCCAGATCCATTCTCCTACATGTCCGTAAATTGTTTGAGGAACAGGGAAGGACTCAACGATATGAGATATCCAAGAGCCTTTTCCGCGCTAGGATGACTGAGGGGACACCGGTTCAGAACCATGTCCTAAAGATGATTGAGTGGATAGACAAACTCACAGGTCTAGGAATGGTCCTAGAGGATAACTTGTGTGTGGACATTGTGCTTCAGTCCCTACCAGATTCCTTTTCACAGTTCATAATGAATTTTAATATGAACAAGCTTGAGGTGACTCTCCCAGAGCTCCTCAATATGTTGAGGGAGGCAGAGAGTACTATTAAGAAAGAGAAGCCAGTTCTCTACACTGGTGAGACCAGAAAGAAAAGGAAAGCAGAAAGGTCCCTTAAGAAGGGAAAGGGCAAGGGCAAACAAGGAAAAGCAAAGGTTGCTAAGAAAGACCCAGCAAAGGACAAAGGCCAGTGCTTCCACTATGGTAAAGATGAGCAATGGAAGAGGAACTACAAAGAGTACCTTGTAGAAAGGGCGAAATAGAAGCTTGGTGAAGCTTCAGGTACATTCATGATCAATCTCCAATTGGCAGATTTTTGTGATAGTGCATTGGTATTGGATACCAGTATTGCTTATTACATCTACAATTTATTGTAAATTCTAGCAAAGCCGAGGGGAGATTGACGAGAGGAATATTGCATAAAGGTTTGTTTATGCAAGACATTACTCCACATATCATGAATGTAAGTGTCCAAAAGGAAACGAGATGAGTTGAACAGTGCATACCTGTGGCATTGTAGGCTAGGTCACATCCATGAAAGAAGGATTCAAAAGTTGCTAAATGATGGATATCTAGATCCATTCGACTATGTGTCATATGCAACTTGTGAGCCTTGCATTCGTGGAAAACTGACCAACTCTCCATTTAGTGGAACTGGAGAGAGAGCCACCGAGTTGTTGGAACTCATGCTGGAGGTTACTCCTACTTCATTACATTTACTGATGATTTCTCAAGGTATGGATATGTGTACTTAATGAAGTACAAGTCCGAGGCCTTTGAGAAATTCAGAGAGTATAAGAATGAGGTGGAGAACCAGACTGGAAAGAGTATCAAAACTCTTCGATCAGATCGAGGAGGTGAGTACTTAAGTACAGAGTTTACTCACTTCCTCAAGGACCATGGGATATTATCCCAATGGACACCTCCTTATACACCTCAGCTCAATGGTGTCTCTGAAAGGAGAAATCGTACATTATTAGATATGGTACGGTCCATGATGAGTTTCGCTGACCTACCCATCTCATTCTGGGGATATGCCCTAGAAACCGCAGCTTACCTTCTGAACAGAGTTCTAACTAAGTCGGTAGTGTCTACACCATATGAGATATGGAAAGGGAAGAAGCCTGATCTTAAGGTTGTTAAGATTTGAGGCTGCCCTACCCACATTAAAAGACACAACCCCGATAAGTTAGAATCAAGGACAGAGCGATGCAAATTTGTGGGACACCCCAAGGAAACTTGTGGGTATTATTTCTATCATCTCGAGGACCAAAAGGTCTTTGTAGCTAAGAGAGCAGTGCTCCTTGAGAAGGAACACATTCTTGATGGAGACAGTGGGAGAATGATAGAATTGAGCGAGGTTGGAGAACCAAGCTCAAGCACCACTCTACAGCCCGAGTCTGTTCAGGTATCTAATACACAAGTTTCAACTTTACGCAAGTCTGATAGAGTATCCCATCCTCCTGAGAGATATGTGGGACATATTAGAGCAGAGGATGTAGAGGATATTGATCCTCAGACCTATGAGGAGGCTATTATGAGTATAGACTCCGGGAAGTGGAAAGAAGCCATGAATTCTGAGATGGATTCTATGTACTCCAATAAGGTTTGGAACCTAGTTGATGCACCCGGAGGTATTGTACCCATCGGTTGCAAGTGGATCTTTAAGAAAAAGATCGGAGTAGATGGAAAGGTAGAGACCTATAAAGCAAGGCTAGTGGCTAAGGGGTATCGTCAAAGGCAAGGTGTTGACTACGACGAAACTTTCTCACCAGTAGCAATGCTAAAATCCATCAGAATTCTATTGGCTATTGCAGCACACTATGATTATGAGATCTGACAGATGGATGTGAAAACCGCATTCCTCAACGGGAACCTGGAGGAGGAGGTGTATATGATGCAACCTGAGGGATTCGTGTCCAAGAACTGCCCAGATAAGGTGTGTAGGTTGCTTAGATCCATTTATGGACTAAAGCAAGCTTCCCGAAGTTGGAACATAAGATTTGATGAGGCAATCAGATCTTATGACTTCGTTAAGAACGAAGATGAGCCTTGTGTATACAGAAAGGTAAGTGGGAGCGCTATTAGCTTTTTGGTGTTATATGTGGATGACATCCTCATCATTGGGAATGATGTAGGAATGCTATCCACAGTAAAGACTTGGTTATCTAGACACTTCTCCATGAAGGACTTAGGGGAAGCATCCTATATCTTGGGGATTAGAATCTATAGAGATAGATCCAAGAGGATGCTTGGCTTGTCCCAGTCCAGGTACATAGAAACCATTGTCAAAATGTTTGGCATTGAAAATTCTAAGAAAGGGCGAACATGGATATGATACCTTATGCCTCAGCAATAGGGTCTATCATGTATGTCATGCTATGTACTAGGCCTGATATAGCGCATGCTCTGAGTGTCACGAGCAGGTATCAGGCGGATCCAGGCTTGGAGCACTGGAAAGCAGTAAAGTGTATCCTTAAGTACTTGAGAAGGACTAAGGATCTTTTACTAGTATATGGAGGTAATAGCCTTAAGGTTGAAGGCTACACTGACTCAAGTTTTCAGTCTGATGTCGATGATAGCAAGTCGAATTCAGGGTATGTGTACACCTTGAATGGAGGAGCAGTGTGCTGGAAGAGTTCCAAGCAAGATACCACTTCTGACTCGACCACAGAGGCGGAGTACATTGCTGCATCGGATGCAGCAAAGGAGGGAGTCTGGGTGAAGAAGTTCATCACAGATTTGGGAGTCGATACAGATAGCGACAAGTCGACTTCCTTATATTGCGACAACTATGGGGTGATTACTCAAATAAGGGAACCCGGGTCTCATCAGAAGTGTTCTGAGGAGGTTCCAGCTTATAAGAGAGATCGTAACCCGAGGAGATGTAGTAGTGGAATTGTTCCATCCGAAGATAACATTGCAGATCCACTGATAAAGCCGTTGTCTCAGATTGTCTTTGAGCGTCACAGGAGTCTGATGGGGATCAGACACATAGGTGATTGGCTTTAGGTCAAGTGGGAGATTGCTAGTCATAGGTGCCCAGCAAGCCAATCACGTGAGTGATGGCACGTGTGACTTGATACAGAATCTTTTTGCTTATTATATTTTGGCGTATATCACTTTATAACTATTGCATAAATGCATATATATATTGTGATGTCCTTGGATTTGTGCAATGGGAATCGGATCGTGATGAGATCACGATAATGAAATCGATTCACCTTTAAACACATATCCTAAATAATCCCGGTCATAGGTTACTCGAGAGGGACATCGTGATAACCGGATAGACTGGTGTGTTGTATACCCGTCCATATGATGGATGCAGCTGGTCTCATAGCTGCTCGTGTAGGGACACTAGGGATACAGTACAGGTGCTCATTGGAGAATGAGTTCACTGATTGATCCGCTTACGGAATGCTGGATGGTTGATGATGCCTTATTGTCAGACAACGATTCCGTAGTCCTAGTGGTGTATCTGGTTCTTAGACTTGAGACACCAAGGATGTCCTGTATGAGTGCTCCACTCTTTGATACCAGACTTATAGGTTTGGCTGTTCCCATATCTAGTACAGCTGGTCATTGGGAGTGGTAGTCGACCTTACGAGGGCTATTGAGTGTCGATAGAGGATCATCCACTCTCGGTATCATGAGAGGAATATCCCATGTGTTCTTGCTCAGACAAATCCCTGGCCAGGGTCATTCGGGTTGAGAGAGAAAGAGTTCTCCGGGAGAATCCGATTAGAGCGAGACTCGAGTAGAAACCGTATGGGTCTGACAGCACCATGCTCGATATACGGTCTCTGGGATATTAGATGGATGAGGGACTATAGGTACATGGTAACTGAGGACAGACAGGTCCAATGGATTGGATTCCCCTGTATCGTCTGGGGACTACGGCGTAGTGGCCTAGTACTTCCGTAGTCGATGAGTCGAGTGAATTATTACAGAGATAATAATTCACTGAGTTAGAAGGAGTTCTGACAGGTATGACTCACGGCCAGCTCGATATTGGGCCTAGAGGGTCACACACATATGGTAGGCATTGCGATGAGTGGAGGTTCGGATATGAGATATCCGACGGAGCCCTTGTCTTATTGGATGCAGATCCAATACCCACTAGGGAAAGGACCCATTAGGGTTTTGACACGGGATCTCTATAAATAGGAGGGATTCACAGCCTCATAGGCTAGAGTCTTTGCTTTCCCTTCCTATTCTCCTCTCCCTCTCCACCTCAGAGAAGGCCTGGAGTTTTGAGGAGCGTCGTCGCAACCCTGCTGTGTGGATCACCGCTAGAGAGGAGGACGCTTGACCTCCTTCACCCTCTCCTAAGGATCTGCAAGGAAACAGGGATATACGATCTCCCTAGGTAACAAAATCAATATACGGAGTTTTATGTTTTGCGGATTTTTGCGCACCAATCTTCGCACGACGATGAACACCTTTTTGGGAATCGGGGATTTTTGTTTTCTTGTTCTTCCGCTGCGCATATGATGTCGCCCCCTATGATTTCCCAACAAAGGCAAATTGAGGAGCTCATCCGCCGAGGACACCTCGGTTCATACCTCCGACCAGACAAGGAGCTCTCGCCACGCCCGGAGGGCTCCATCGAGCGACACATAGATGTCATAACCGGCGGGCCGGCGTCCGGAGGGAGTTCCGCGGCGGGTGGAAGGGCATACGCCAGGGCCTCCCGGGCTGAGGATTCCAAACCCGAAAAAGGTCCCGAAGTCACCTTCCCGATCGAGGGATCCGAACTAGCCGAGCATGATGACGCACTGGTGATATCAGCCAGAATCGCCAACGCGCAAGTGAGAAGAATCATGGTCGACACTGGAAGCTCGGCCGATATACTTTATTGGGACGCCTTCCAAAAGCTCGGCTTGGTAAAGGAGAACATGAAGCCGGTATGCTCAACACTCACGGGGTTCACCGGCGCCTCAATCTCGTCACTAGGGGTCATCACCCTGCCCCTAACTCTGGGAGCCTTCCCGAAGGAAAAAACTGTGATGACCTCCTTTCTGGTGGTCGACCTCCCCACAGCATACAACGCCATCCTAGGACGGCCAACCCTCAACAAGACCCGAGCCGTCATCTCAACTTACTATCAAACCATCAAGTTCCCGACCCACGATGGGGTCGGGGAAGTGGCGGGGAACTCCTGGGAGTCCAGGCGCTGCTACTTGACCGCTGTGTCATTAAACAAGAGAGCAAGGATCCAATCCCCGCTGGAAGACCCCCGGGAGGGAAAAAAACCAACCCCCCGCCCCGAGCCAAAGGAAGCCACTGTCGACTTGCCACTGGTCGAAGGAAGGCCCGATCAAACAGTCAAAATCGGGTTGGGACTCCCCGAAAAGGAACGACAACAGCTCGTCGGCCTTCTGCGAGTCAACGCCGACATCTTCGCTTGGACGCCAACCGACCTAACATGAGTCCACCCGGAAGTCGCGCTGCACCACCTGAACATCTCGTCCGACGCCCGGCCGGTGAAACAGAGGCCCAGGCGGCAGGCCCCGGATCGGCAACTGGCCATCCGAGAAGAAGTAAACCGGCTTCTGGCGGCCGGTTTCATAGAAGAGGCAAGGTACCCACAGTGGCTCTCCAATGTAGTCCTTGTCAAAAAGCCTAATGGAAGCTGGCGGATGTGCGTTGACTACACCAGTCTCAACAATGCTTGCCCAAAAGATTGCTACCCCCTGCCAAAGATCGACCAGCTGGTCGACGCCACGGCCGGCCACGCCCGACTCTCGTTTATGGACGCCTTCTCCGGGTACAACCAGATCAGGATGGCACCCGAAGATCAAAAACATACAGCCTTCCTCACCGAGCAAGGGATATATTTTTACAAAGTTATGTCGTTCGGGTTAAAAAACGCCGGGGCAACCTACCAGAGGACGGTGAACAAGATGTTCGCCCACCAGATCGGACGAAACATGGAGGTATATGTCGACGACATGATCGTAAAGAGCCGAACGGCGGAGGCTTATCCCTCCGACCTGGCAAAAACATTCGACACTCTGCGGAGGTTCGGCCTGCGCCTCAACCCCACCAAGTGCGCCTTCGGTGTGACCTCGGGAAAATTCCTCGGATTCATCGTACACGAAAGAGGGATTGATGCCAACCCGGAAAAGATACAGGCCATCATTGACATGCGGCCTCCTCAGACGATCAGAGACCTGCAGCGCCTTAACGGGAGGCTAGTCGCTTTATCGCGTTTCCTTTCCCGATCGGGAGATCGCTGCCACACTTTTTTCCGGGCCCTGAAGGATCCGAAGAACTTCCAATGGACGGCGGAATGCGAGACGGCCTTCGAGCAGATGAAGCTACACCTGGCCAGCCTCCCTCGACTCGCTTCGGTCTCCCCAGGGGAGAAGCTGAGTCTCTACCTTGCCGTCTCTCGGCACGCGGTCAGCTCGGTTCTAGTCAAAGAAATTTCCGGCGACCAACTACCGGTCTACTACGTCAGCCACATGCTGAGCGGGCCAGAAGAATGCTACCCGCCGATCGAAAAGCTGGCGCTGGCGCTCGTCCTGTCGGCGCGGAAACTCCGCCCCTACTTCCAGGCCCACCCGATAGAGGTAATAACCGATCAGCCGCTTCGGCTTGTCCTGTCCAAATTCGATGTTGCAGGGCGTCTCCTCAAATGGGCAGTGGAGCTCGGCGAGCACGACATACAATACATATCTCGGACCGCCATCAAAGCCCAAGCCGTGGCAGACTTCATTGCGGAGCTGACGCCGAATACCGGCGAAGAACTCGAGCCGCTGCGCGATACCTGGACCCTCCACGTAGATGGCTCGGCCAACGCAAAAGGCGCCGGCGCGGGTCTGGTACTGACAACACCTGACGGCCGCTCGATCGAGCGCTTGTTCCGCTTCGGGTTCAGAGCCACCAACAACGAGGCAGAATACGAGGCTCTCCTGGCGGGGCTCCAGTTGGCACTGGAAATGCAGGTGACCGACATACGCGTCATCACCGACTCGCAGCTGGTGGCTAGGCAGCTCGACGGCGAATACGAGGCCCGGGACCCGACTATGGCGAAATACCTAGCGCAGGTAAGAAGCCTGGCCGCCAAGTTCGCCCATTTTGAACTGTCGAATGTTCCCAGGAGCGAGAACCAGCGAGCCGACACCCTGGCTAAACTGGCGTCCAGCCCGTCCCCCTGGGCTCGACCCGAGACCGAAGAACTCCCCCGCCGAGCCATAGAGGTCGTCGCCACCGTCGCTCACGGCGCGCCGGCCACTTGGGTACAGGAGATGTTACGCTTCAAGCAGGACGGGACCCTGCCCGACGATACAACTACAGCTCGGCGCTTGCGTCGAACGCAGGCGTGGTACACCGAGGAAGGAGGACGGCTGTACAAACGGTCTTTCTCGCGCCCCCTGTTGCGCTGCCTGGAGCCGAGCGAAGCCTGGACGGTTCTGTCCGACATGCACGAAGGGGCTTGCGGGGAACACATAGGCGAGCGAGCCCTGGCGCACAAGGTACTCCGACAGGGGTACTACTGGCCGACCATGCGCCAGGACGCAAAAGCTCTCGTGCGGCGATGCAGCTTGTGCCAGGAGCACGCCCGTACTACCCGACGGCCGGCGGTCCTGTTCACCCCCGTCGACTGTGCCTGGCCATTCGCGCAATGGGGACTGGACATACTCGGGCCTCTCCCGCCCGCCTCCGGCCAGCGGAAGTACATCATCGTGGGAGTGGACTACTTTACCAGATGGGTCGAAGCCGAGCCCCTAGCGACCATCACGGAGTCGCAAGTGAAAAGGTTCGTATGGAGAAACCTCATAACCCGTTTCGGCCTGCCCCAGTCCATCGTCGCCGACAATGGACCGCAGTTCGCCGGCAGGAAATTCCAAGAGTTTTGCGCCAAGCACAAAATTCAACTGAGGTTCAGCTCGGTGGCTTACCCCCAGGCGAATGGGCTAGCTGAAGTAACCAACCGGGCCATCGTCGACGGACTCAAGAGAAGGGTATCCGCTACCCGATCGGCTTGGATCGACGAGCTCCCGAGCGTCCTGTGGGCGCTTCGCACTACCCCCAAGACCTCGACCGGGGAGTCTCCCTATAGCCTCACGTTCGGGACCGAGGCCGTGTTACCACCCGAGGTAGCCGTCCCGACTCCGCGGACGGCAGACTACAGCGAAGAAGCCTCGGGCGAAGGGCTCCGATCAAACCTGGACCTGCTCGAGGAAAGACGGGCCGACGCACACCAGAAAGCCCTTTCTTACAAAAGAGCCGTAGCGAGGGTCTACAACCGGAGCGTGCGACCCCGGTCGATAAAGTTAGAGGACCTGGTCCTGCGCAAAATCGAGGTCAGCCACCCCACCCAAGTAAGGGGGAAACTGGCCCCAAAGTGGGAGGGACCCTATCGGGTCATCGGAGTATCCCGACCGGGGACATTCAGGCTCGCAACAATGGATGGCGACCCCGTGCCCCGGACTTGGAACATACAGAACCTTAGGAAATATTTCGTCTGAAGAAATAGACAATAAGCAAACACAGAAAATCAGGAGGAAAAGATCATCTTATTAAAAAGGAGGGGATACAGAAGCCAAAACCCATGCACAAAACTCTCACACCCTCGACCCGACATACAAAAACGACCCTCACTCCTCACTCGGAGTCTTCGGGCGGTCGTCGAACGGCACGTCCTCCGGCATATCCACCTCCAGGTCCACGGGGTGAGAGGCGAACGGATCCCTTTCCACCTCGGAGCCGGGAGGGCACGAACCGAAGCGACCCAGGGCGATCCTGTATCCATACTCGTAGGATACTCGCCCCATTCGGGTCAGCCCGAGCTCGAAGTTCTCGGACTTCTTGTAAGCTTCGATCGCCTCCTTGTCCTTCGACGGGCGGAGGCGAACCTCCTCAGCCAACGCCTCGGAAGCAGCGCGGGCTTCAGCCTCGGCCTTCTCCGCCCTCTTGGAGAGACCAAGCGCCTCTGACTTCGACCGGCGGAGCTCGGCCCGATCCAAACGAAGGAACTCCTGGAGCTCCTTGACCGAATCGCCCGACCGCTCGAGCTCTGCTCGCAAACGCGCCACTTCTTCCTCGGAACAGGTCGCGCGTTTTTCCGCAGCCGCTACCGCCTCGGGGCCCGACCCAGCCCGAATCTCCTCTAGCTGACGACACAACTCGGAGTTGCGCTCGCTGAAGTCCCAGATTATCTGGCCAGCGTCGCGCACTCGGTCCATCAGCGCCGTCGAATAATGGAGGCCCTGCCACAAGAAAATAAGGGTCAGCGCACAATCGCCGGGATACCCGGAGTTAGCGAAATGCTTACCAATGTCAGGAACCTCCCCGCCTTGCTGAGCATGGTCTCCGAGGGCAGAGTGTACAGGTCCCGAGCCAGGTCGGGGTGGAGCACGCCTCGAAGGAAGGCGGCCGAGGGATCTCCCCCGGCCCATACCCGGTCCCCTCGGGATAGCCCCTTCCATCGGGCGACCAGCGGGTCGGAAGCCTCCCCTGTCGGAAGCTCGCCCATCACCGCTGCCCATAGGGGCTCGTCGGCCCCCGCGCGTAGCCCGCACAGATCATCCACCGTGGGCAGGTTCGCCCTCTTCCCGGCCGCCCCCTGGCTAGGCCCTTCAAATCGGGAAGGCCCCTCCTCCCGAGTGGTCCGCTTGGCACCCACGACTGTTGGAGGAGCGGTCCCCGCCTTGGTTTTCCCCGGACCCGTCGTCCTCGCCTTCTTGGACGGACGTCCCGCAGGGATCTCCAATGGGGCACCCGCCGAACCGGGCACCGGGTCGGCTGGGGAACGCGGAGGGGAAGCAGCGGACTGGCGCGGGGAAGAAGCCGACGAAGAGCGACCACCACGGAGGGACAGGAGCTTCATTCCTGTGAAGAAAACAAGTGAAACCGTCGCAAACTGTGGAAACAAATAAAAGCGTGGAGAACACCCTCTATAAACATACCCCCGAAAGCCGGGCTAAGACCCGCCTCGGCTAGCCACTCCTCGGTCATAGCTCGGATGGCCTGAGAGCCGGGAAGGATTGCCCGAAGCCTCTTCAAATCCCGACACTCCTCGTCGTTCAAATCCGGGACGGTGTTATCTATCACCCTCACCGCCCACCGAACCCCGAAGCCCCAATCCCTCGGCCAGCTGACGTAAAAAAACCGCCCCTTCCACCCTTTATTACTCGAAGGGGCTCCCCCGACGCGAAAGCCAGCCCGGGCCGACACGAAATAGCCCCCCGGCCCCTTGAGAAGGCGGAAACATGAAAGAAAGAGTTTTCGGGTAGGGGTGATGTTAGCATAGTAACACTCCCCCAGGAACGCTACCAGGTACCGCCATGAGTTAGGCGTCACCTGGGAAGGCGAAATCCGCCAGAGAGATAGGCAGGAAACAATAAGGGGGTGGAGGGGAAGGCGCAACCCAGCCTCTAGGGCATCTTGGGTCAGCGCAAAACCTCGGGGGATCGGGTCGTATGACCGCTGCCCCGGATCAGGGGCAACCAGAACAAACTCCTCCGGGATGTAATAACGCTCCCGGAGCTTTTCCAGCGACGACCCGCTCACCACCGAGTCGAGGTCGTGCGGCCACATTAGCGCCTCAAGGGCTCGCGCCGCCTCCTCGTCCGGGGAAGACGGAGGCATGCTCTCCCGGACTCTGTCGAGGGACGAAGGCGAAGAGACAGGCGAGAAGGACATTCCTTACCGGCTTTTGGAACGAACAAGAGAGACGACGAGGGAGCGACTAAGGAAAAACCCGCCGAAAGAGACGTCCCTTCGTCTCCCCCTAGCGGCCGACAGCTCATCCGCACACCCGCTCGTATCAGGGAAGACCAACGGACACCCCATCATAAATGCGGACCCAAAGCCGCTGCAAGAAACGACGTGGAGAACGGCCACTACGACTTCTCAACGCCTAAAAAGAACGACGATCTTGCCTCACGTTTCCCGAGACCACCTCCTCGGCGCGGCCAGCCCGCCCGAGACGTGCTCCTCGGCAGCATGCTCCCCGAGACCACCTCCTCGGCGCGGCCAGCCCGCCCGAGACGTGCTCCTCGGCCACATGCTCCCCGAGACCACCTCCTCGGCGCGGCCAGCCCGCCCGAGACGTGCTCCTCGGCCGCATGTTTCCCGAGACCACCTCCTCGGCGCGGCCAGCCCGCCCGAGACGTGCTCCTCGGCCGCATGTTTCCCGAGACCACCTCCTCGGCGCGGCCAGCCCGCCCGAGACGTGCTCCTCGGCCGCATGTTTCCCGAGACCACCTCCTCGGCGCGGCCAGCCCGCCCGAGACGTGCTCCTCGGCCGCATGTTTCCCGAGACCACCTCCTCGGCGCGGCCAGCCCGCCCGAGACGTGCTCCTCGGCCGCATGCTCCCCGAGACCACCTCCTCGGCGCGGCCAGCCCGCCCGAGACGTGCTCCTCGGCTGCATGTTGCCCGAGACCACCTCCTCGGCGCGGCCAGCCCGCCCGAGACGTGCTCCTCGGCCACATGTTTCCCAGCCCGCCCGAGACGTGCTCCTCGGCCGCATGTTTCCCGAGACCACTTCCTCGGCGCGGCCAGCCCGCCCGAGACGTGCTCCTCGGCCACATGTTTCCCGAGACCACCTCCTCGGCGCGGCCAGCCCGCCCGAGACGTGCTCCTCGGCCGCATGTTTCCCGAGACCACCTCCTCGGCGCGGCCAGCCCGCCCGAGACGTGCTCCTCGGCCGCATGCTCCCCGAGACCACCTCCTCGGCGCGGCCAGCCCGCCCGAGACGTGCTCCTCGGTCGCATGCTCCCCGAGACCACCTCCTCGGCGCGGCCAGCCCGCCCGAGACGTGCTCCTCGGCCGCATGCTCCCCGAGACCACCTCCTCGGCGCGACCAGCCCGCCCGAGACGTGCTCCTCGGCCGCATGTCTCCCGAGATCATCTCCTCGGCGCGGCCAGCCCGCCCGAGACGTGCTCCCCGACCAAAGCACCTACGCAGCGCGGCCTGCTCGCCCCGAACATGAGTCCCAATCGCGACCCACGAAAAGAACCGTCGCTTACCGATCAAAAGCCATGCCTCGAATCCCCACCGTCCGATGCCGAGTCATGGCTTCCTTTGGGGGGGAGGATATGATATGGCAAAAAATGGTAAACCCCACCCCCGGCGACTTCCCCCGCACGTGGACAGGCGCGGCGCCCCAGGGAGAGCAACGAGGGCAACAGTCTGCGTCCGGACGTTAGCCTCACGGAGCCCGCAGCCCCTTCAGTTGACCCAGCACAGTAGGACGAGACAGAAGTGGGTAGCGGTTGAAGCTCGCCCATACCCTGCGATCCCCCGTTCCCATACGCAACGTCCTCAGCGATGTCGGACGCCATCAGAGATACGGCCCCGACCGACGGGATGGCGCAGCCGAGGATGCCGAGTTCCCCTATAAACGTCCCCAAGCCAGAAGGGAGAGGTAACGCTGAAATCCCCGAACAACCGCCATCGCATCTCTCTAACTTGATCGTCGGAGGGGTCGGGTCGAGCGAACCCGACCATTGTGCAGGTATCAAGCCGAGGTCTCCCGTCCGGGACGTGCCGGCAATCCCCGCTCGGGAAGAGTCGCCGCATCGCCCCGAGTCCGAGGCCGCACCCGACCACCCCGGTGGAGACGAACACCGCCAGGTCGGGTCGAGCGAACCCGACCATTGTGCAGGTATCAAGCCGAGGTCTCCCGTCCGGGACGTGCCGGCAATCCCCGCTCGGGAAGAGTCGCCGCATCGCCCCGAGTCCGAGGCCGCACCCGACCACCCCGGTGGAGACGAGCACCGCCCCAGGGAGATCCCCGCCATTCGGACCCCCGAACGAGCCGAGACGACCTCCCGGGTCACGGCTAAGAAAAAAAGGGTGTTTATACTAACTAAAAAAAGGTGTTTACACTAACAGGTTTCAATTTCTCTTGCATGAATGAGTGGCCTAATGGTGATTGGTTATAGGAAGGGGAACACCAGGGTGGATCAACTTCATCAAGTATTGTTTCTGCTAGTTCCCTCTGGTTTATTTAGAAGAAGAGGAATGATTCAAGTTCAGTTGATTACCAATTCTAGCTACCCAAGGACATGTTCCTCTTAAACCCTCATCTCTTCAACACATATGTGCTCCTAACTCTAGAACTGCTCTATGTATAGAACCTGCTCCTAACTTGGTCCTTAATGCAGGTGAAGGCAGCTACTATACTGATGGGGATGGCATCAATGTGGCTGATTTAAACTTCAAGCTGAGTGTTTTTACAACTCTTAGACAGTTTTTTGTGATGGCTCCTTCTCAAGTTTGGATGCAAATGTAGAAATTATTTTTTTACTTTGTGGATGTGAATGATACTATTACCATTGAAGAAATCAATACACATCAAGCCGAATGTTGGTATATTTTGAGATGCTCTTTCTAAATACCACTATTAAGTCTGATTCTTTAGAGGCTGTGATAATTGAAATATCTGTAAAGATATTCTTACGCTGGTGGATTTTGTGGATGTCTTATATGTTAACAGGATGGATAATTTTGTACTCCATACCTTAAGGTAATTGGAATTTGATGATCGAGTTCTTTAAGGGAGAGGAATTCAATCTCCAGACTTTTATTACATACTTTCTAAATTTAAAATTTTATATTTAAAGTTTTATTCGTTACATGTATGACCTAACTAGCAAATTTGACTTGCCTTATATGTTCGGCATTTCAAGAGTAAGATAAAAATTATTTATTAACTATTACTTCTAAGAATTAAAATTATTTTTTTCTTTCCAATCATCCCTCCTCTCCTATTTAAAGTTTAATACATCCCCTCTCCCGTTCATCAAGAGTGGTCTTGAAGGGCCTATTAGCAATAGATATCGAGTGGGAGAAGGATAGTCCTTCTTTAAATTCAGATTTATGATATTTCATCATATATTGTAGATTTAGAATTTATATTTTGTGTTTTAAAACAATTGTATTGTTCTTAGTTTGAATCTTACATTTAGATATTGTATTTCCTATTTATAATTGCATATCTTAAATTTCTAAAGTAATTCAATTTAACATTTCTTTTAAAATATATTGAAATTGACTTGAGGGAGATTGAGTCTTACCCGAGTCATATCGATTGTGGTGCAACCAACCTCTTGTGGTGCATCCACCGACATGATCCTTCGTAACCTGACCATACGAAGATGACTTTGGTCAATTCAGATTGGTCAAAGATGACTTTGGATGGACTCCAATTGGTTCAAGTCGATTTAGGCAACTTTGAACTATTTCACATCCAATTAGGCTAGTTTTGAGTGATTTCATGAGTGTTTTAAACCAATTTAAATTTGGCTCAAATGATTTTTAGTTGAGAGGAAGATTAATTTAGCATATATTAGATTAGAGATTAATTTAACTAAAAGCTTAAGCTTTTAGATTATGATTCAAAACCTATTATATACAATATGACTTTTTCAAGTGATATGAGACTATCCTCCTAGTCTTCATATGTTATTTATTTATTTTCTCATTATTTTTTCGTTCTGAGATTATCCTCTTAGTCTATTTATTTTCTCTTCATATTCTCTTAGTTTATTGTATCTTTTCTCATGATCTCGTTCTGAGATCATGGCTCAATTTTTTTTTTCAATTCATTCATAACTCAATCTTATATTTTGAAAATTTTGACATTTAATTCAAATTTTATCCACTTAACTCTCATACCACGTTACAAATTAATCAATAATGAGTCTATGTCAAATTGGTAAATGTTAATATATATTTGATTAGACACCAATTTAATTTAAAATATCATATATATATATATATATATAATGTAATCATGTAACATCATCAAAATGATCATGCCTTCAAAATTGTCAAAACGTCAAGATGATTATATCATTTCAAGATGATTGTTTCCGAACTTCAAGACTATCACATCCTTATGATGGACCACTACATCATTAAGATAATTGTGCTTTCAAGATAAACAAATCATTCCCACTTAAGTCGATTATATTGTCAAGGCTATAATGGCAATAGCAATAAGCTACAAGTACTGTGAAGGGAGGATTGTCACAAAGCATGCCAATATTAAATAACGAATTATCATACATGGTCGCTCGATGATTCCTCTCTTCATTATTAGGAAAAAGGAGTACTACTCTTATATTATCGAGAGTGCAAGAGTTCTCTTCATCTATTATTAGGAGAACAAAGAACCCATATCCTAAATTCACATTGCATCAAGTCTCAATCCACCTATGGTTTGAAAATGAATTATCATGTGTGATTTATACATCGATTTAATGTGATTTTATGTTATTTAAATTTATTATAAATAAAATTATCATTTAGTTAATAAATAATTGGATGCTTATTAGTATGACGAACATGATTTAGGATTACAAAAAACAAAAAAGTACGACATATTTTTTATTGTATTTGGCTAACTAGAAAATATAAGGATCAGTACCACATCTTTTTCCCTAAGATAATTCAAATTTATAGATTAAATCCTTTAATGCAATCACTAAATTTTTATTCCCTATCAAAAAAGGAAAAAAAAGGGAGAAAAGAAACATAAAACTCTAATTTACTTGACATAATCTACGGATGTGAAAAAAGAAAAGAAAGTACTTTTATACTGTATGCTTGTTTCATAGATATTCACATCTTCCAACAAATTGCATGCAAGAAATCAAATGAGTGAAAACAGTGGATTGGTTTTGGATGCTAAGAGATCAGAAAGAGGCTTTGCTCATTCATTCTTAGATCTTTGGCTGTCGGTGCGTTGCTCAGGCGGAGGGAGGTCAGCCTGATCACGAGACCCGAAGAGCAGCTCCTCTGCCGCTGTGATGTCGGCGTTTACTTGTGGCTCATATTTCCGGAGATTGATGGAGTAGATGGTGACGGCAAGCACCCCGACGCCGAGCAGGAGGGGCACGAAGAACAGCAGAATCCTCCGAAGAAGGATTACCAGAGATAACAGCCCGTCGAAAATAGCCGACAGAATCATCTCTGTGTCTGTTACTCTCTCTCTCTTTCTTTGTCTCTTCTGTGAGGTGGGGATGGTGCAGGGAGACGACGGTGGTGGCTCGGCTGCGGGGTTATGAACTGATCGAGGGAAGCTTTTGGTTTGTCTTTCTCGTGGGTTGCCGGTCATGCACTGCGTGACGCCACGTGAGTTGGAGGTGCAGTTTCTTTTTTGAACAGTGCATGATCGGCATCCCACGGGAAAGGCAAAGCAAAAGCTTCCCTTGGTCAGTTCACAACCCGGCTGAGCCACCACCGTTCCCATCCACCATCGTCTCTCTACACATTCCTCACCTCGCAAAAGAGAGAAAGCAGAGATAGTAAGAGAAACATAAATGGTTCTGTCAGCTATTTTTGAGGGGTTGACATCTCTGGTAATTCTTCTTTGGAGGATTTTGTTGTTAGTGAGATGTGACTCATGAGTGAGAAGTGGCTGGGATGTGACTCACTTTTCACCTTGAGCCCCTATTTTCTAACCTTCTCTCTTTGTCCCTATTTTCTAACCTCTCAGATCTCATAATTTCATTCTCCTTCTTCTAATATCAAAACGATAGTATGAATAACAAGAATGCCTGGATTAGCCTAAATCGATTTAAGGTCACGTATATGAGAAGTGAGATTCAAACACTCACTCTAGGGTTAAGGTGGACTTGGGTGCTATTCCACGATATTTAGGTCAAGTGAGTTTTCCAAAGTAATCATTTTGACTTTTAAGTTAGTAATCGATAAGAGTAGAGTATTTTAGTGAATAGTGATCAACCTTGATTACTATGCCTAAGGTGACTTTTTATAGTAGGTTAACGAGGAAGAATATTCTACGGTGCAAATAAAATATTTTAAATTTTTTTATTTTGGACTGGCGTCTACCTCGCTTGATTGTTGATCGAGTCTGGCTAATAGTGAGGAGAATATTTCTCTTATCAATATCTTTTGTTTACCGTATGATATCACATATTTGTATTATTTCAATATAAACATGTGATATCATGGATAAAGAGTTTGGAGAGGGCAGGCCTTGGTTTTGGAGAGGGTAGGCCTTGAACCTAATATCATGGATGGGGAGTTTTCAAACCCTCTCAGAGGTTGTTTTGTTTCTATCTAGGTATAATTACTTGGGGTTTCTCTTTGAATTCATGAAGCCTAACATCATATTCCAAATCACTGTCATGATCAATAAACTTCAAAAAGTCGATGAAATCACATCTAATGGAGAGGGGAAAGATCACCATAGTTGTTAATTTTTCCTCTCCTCTCCCTCAAGATGTGTGGATTATAGTGAAAAATATTTTTTTTCTCCTAGAATGTTGCTTATGGGACTTGTCTAGTTTTGTGTTTTCTGAGTAGGGCATAAGAACGAGGGTTGTCTTGAAAAATCGTTTACAATGTAATCCGGTGAAAAACCGATGCCTAAATCTAGTAAGCTTTTGGTGAGTGGTCTCAATCCACAAGTGAGAGGAGGAGGAGGATATGTACAAACCATGGATAATAGTCTAGAAAAGAAGTAAGCCCAAGATCAAGGTGCCTAATCCCAAGCCAAGGTGACTAATTCTAAAGCAACCTAAACTAAGGTGACCCTAACCCCTAATGACTATGATGAAACCAGACATAATCCATCCTTATGCATTGGATCAGAGGGAACGGATTCTTCTTGACCTAGCAAAGGTCAAAATTTGCATGTCAAGACTAGAAGCAAAGGAATGGTGGTTGCAATTAATGCTAACTAGGTTTCAAGATCCTCTAAGGTGGTGAAAATTACAATGTGCCTAAAGATCAACATGCAAGCTATCATCTAAGGTGGTGAACTCACACCTTGAGTTCGAGTCGCACTCAAAACAATGGATATGGGCAAAAGCCCTAAGCCTAGATGAGTGCACAATTGAGTTTTTTCATCCGCTTTTAGGAGCTTTTTAAGCTTCATATCGTGTCATCCTTTAGTGAGTTCCATATATTAATTATGATTCTTGATAGTTGGGAGGAGGAAACTAATTTGGTGTTCATTCTAAATGATAGCCATCTTAAAATCAATGATTTTCGTCCTATAACCTTATGTAATGTCATATACAAAATTTTCTCGAGAGTACTTGTTAATCGTCGGGTCTAGGTAGCACATTAGGTTATTAGATGATCCTTACCTTTCCAACTTACCCCTAAGCAAATGGCCCACTTTCTTCAATTGTGACGAGGTTAATGACTTACATTGTGTTAAAGACCAACTTATGAATAGTGCTTGGAATCTAAAACTTTTGTAGGATATCTTGCTAGTCATATGTACCCTGCAAGGCAATCACGTGTGACTTGACACGGAGTATTTTTGTTTATTATATTTTGGTATTTATCACTTTATATTACTTGTTGCATATATATATATATATATATATATATATATATATATATATATATATATATATATATATATATATATATATATATATATATATATATATATATATATATATATATATATATATTGTGATGTCCTTGGATCTGTGCAATAAGAATCGGATTGTGATGAGATCATGATAATGAAACCGATTCGCCTTTAAACATAGATATTAAATAATCCCGATCATAGGTTACTCGAGAGGGACATCGAGATAACCGGACAGACTGGTATATTATATATCCATCCATATAATGGATATAGCTGGTCTCATAACTACTCGTGTGGGAACACTAGGGGTACAATACAGGTGCTCATTGGATGAGTTCATTGATTGATCCGTTTACGGAATGCTGAATGGTTGATGATGTTTTATTGTCGGACAACGATTCTGTAGTCCTAGTGGTGTATCTAGTTCTTAGACTTGAGATACAAATGATGTCTTGTATGAGTGCTTCATTCTTTGATACCGGACTTATAGGTTTGGATGTCCTAGATCTAACACAACCAGTCATCGGGAGTGGTAGTCAATCTTACGAGGGCTATTGAGTATCGATAGAGGGTCATCCACTCTCGGTGTCATGAAAGGAATATCTCATATATTCTTACTTAGATAAATCTCTGTTATGGTCATTCAGATTGAGAGAGAAATAATACTATAGGAGAATCCGATTAGAGCGAGACTCGAGTAGAAACCGTATAGATTTAACAACACCATACCCGGTATACGATCTCTGAGATATTAGATAGATAAGGGACTATAGGTATATGGTAACTGAGGACAGACATGTCCAATAAATTGGATTCCCTTGTATCGTTTGAGGACCACGACAATTGATAATAATTCACTGAGCTAGAAGGAGTTTCGATAGATATGACTTACGACCAGCTCGATATTGGACCAAGAGGGTCATACACATATGGTAGGCATTGCGATGAGTAGAGGTTCGGATATGAGATATCCGTCGGAGCTCCTATCTTATTAGATATCCAATAAGCCTTTGAATTATTATATCATATATATGAGATCTAATAAGAGCCCATGAGATATTATTCGATAGAGATTCACTAATCTAAGAGGTTTGGGTAGTTGGATGGAGATCCAATACCCAATAGGGGAGGATCGATTAAGGTTAAGTTAAAAAGGGAAAGGGATTCGGTGGTTCATAGGCTAGAGTCTTTTTTGCTTCCTCTCCTATTTTCCTCCCCCTCTCTATCTCAAAGTAGGCTTGAAGTTTTGAGGAGCGTTGTCGTAGCCTACGGCCCTGCTATATGAATTATCGCTAGAGAGGAGGGCACTTGACCTCCTTCACCCTCTCCTAAAGATCTGTAGGGATTCTGGGATATACGATCTCCCTAGGTAAAACAATCTATCTCACACGTGATTTTTTATTTTATGGATTTTGCGTACGAATCTTCGCATGACGACGAACATATCTTTGGGAATTGAAGATTTTATTTTCTGTTTTTCCGCTGTGCATATGATGTCATGATGTCGCCCCCAAAATTTTTCAACATATCTTTCATCCCTTCTTCTTGGTCGATAATATTCACTTAGCCCTTAGGTCCTATGATGACAGCTTGGTTTAGAGTCACCACCCCTAGGTGTTTGGACTTCTAAGAGCATTTTACATATTCTCGAGGGATAGATAGATTAACTATGGGAGGGATTGGGATGATTATAAGATTATCTGGAATCTTATGGAATGTCATTTGTCGTTAAGTCGACCAACGTTGTATTTGCAAGCTTTGCTGGATCCTATTGAGATCTGCACCAATCAAAACTGGGTTTCAATTTCTCTTACATGAATGAGTGGCCTAATGGTGATTGGTTACAGAAAGGGGAACACCAGGGTGGATTAGCTTCCTCCGGTATTGCTACTTCTCTCTAGTTTATTTGGAAGAAGAGGAATTGATTACCAATTCCAGCTATCCTAGGACATGTTCCTCTTAAACCCTCATCTCTTCAACACAGATGTGATCCTAACTCTGGAACTGCTCTATGTATAGAACCTGCTCCTAACTTGGTCCTTAATACAGGTAAAGGCAGCTACTCTACTAATGGGGATGGCATCAATGTGGCTGATTTAAACTTCAAGCTGAGTGCATTCACAACTCTTAGACAGTTTTTTGTGATGACTCCTTCTCAAGTTCGGATCCAAATGTAGGAACTGTTTTTTACTTTGTGGATGGGAATGACACTATTACATTGAAGAAATCAATACACATCAAGCCTCATCCCCACTCCAAGCTGAATGTTGGTATATTTTGAGATGCTCTTTCTAAATACCACTGTTATGTCTGATTCTTTAGAGGCTATGATAATTGAAATATCTTTAAAGATATTCTTATGCTGGTAGATTTTGTGGATGTCTTACATGTTAACAGGATGGATAATTTTGTACTTGATACCTAAGGTAATTGGAATTTGATGATTGAGTTCTTTAAGGGAGAGGAATTCAATCTCTATAATTTTATTAAATATTTCCTGAATTAAAAATTTTATATTTAAAGTTTTATTCGTTGCATGTATGACCTAACTAGTGAATCTAACTTGCCTTATATGTTCGGGCATCTTAGGAGTAAGATAAAAATTATTTATTAACTATTACTCCTAAGAATCAAAATTATTTTTTCACACTCCCTCCTCTCCTATTTAAAGTTTAATACACCCCTTCTCCCGTTCATCAAGAGTGGCCTCGAAGAGCTTGTTAGCAATAGATATTGATCACACTCCCTCCTCTTCTATTTAAAGTTTAATACATCCCTTCTCCCGCTCATCAAGAGTAGCCTCGAAGAGCTTGTTAGCTCGACGAAAAGAATAGAAGATAAGAATAATTATTGAAGAAGCTTTATTGAAGAAGAGAAAAAGCTTTATTGAAGAAATAAAAGTGCTTCAATGCTCTTATCTTCTATCATGCCCCCCCGCAAGATGATGCTCCTAATAAAGATACCAATCTTGGATCGATGCAAAGAATGGTTTATAAGCGAGAGACTTCGTGAGTAGGGCAAGAGCAGATCGCTGCTATTGTTGCGATTGCTGTTGCTGTGAGAGCACAGGCGTTCCCTTCGTTCTCCTTAAGTTCGCCCTTCATTCTCCTTAAGTTCGCCTTTCGTTCTCCTTAAATCCGCCCTTCGTTCTCCTTAAGTCCGCCGACTATTGGCAGATTAGCAAAGATAACAAAAGCTACCGCAATGAGGAAGATGATGATTGGTTGTGGAGCCTCTTAGGAATGTGGCTGCAGCGGCGTTGGTCGCTCGCTGGCCGAAGACAAGGGCGAAGCTTCACTTTTCTTAACGACGTTGGTCGTTGGCCAAAGGCAAGAGCGAAACTTCGCTTTTCTCATTGCTCTGGCTCTGATACCATGATGAAAAGAATAGAAGGTAAGAATAATTATTGAAGAAACTTTATTGAAGAAGAGAAAAAGCTTTATTGAAGAAATGAAAATACTTCAGTAGGGAAATCTTATCTTCCTTTCTCTTAGCAAGAGGTAGAAGATTCTCCGTTAAATTCATATTTATGATATTTCATCATATATTATAGATTTAGAATTTCTATTTTGTGTTTTAAAATGATTGCATTATTCTTAGTTTGATTCTTACATTTAGATATTGTATTTCCTGTTTATAACTGCATGTCTTAAATTTCTAAGATAATTTAATTTAAGATTTCTTTAAAAAATATATTGAAATTGACTTGAGGGAGTCATTCGATTGTTAGAGTTGCGTAGCTCATGATGTTTTCAGCTTATGATGTTTAGATTGAAAAGACATTTGAAGTTCTAATTATTGAATAAGATGTATCAGTTGTTATCTTTGTTGAATGTCTTGAAAGATGATCACATATTTTTATGTGTGGCTTGAGTAAGGAAAGATTACTCATGGACTTGTGTAGAAAGCCATCCTCAAATGAGAGAGATGGCACATTTACATGTTCTAAATTCGATTAATAGATCATCTGATCTTTCTTTAATCTCTAGTATGAATCAAAGAGAAAAAGGAAGGCTTTGTTAGTGTTCCATTCGGAGAAGGTAGAGAAAGTGGCTTTTGTTCCTTACAAACGTTTCTTGGAATCCATTTACTCGTTTCTTTTCAGCCGATCGAACAGTCTCCCTGCGCAGGTACACCGGAAGCTTTTGGTTTGCCTTTCTCGTGGGTCGCCGGTCATGCACTGCGTGACGCCACGAGAGTAGGAGGTGCAATCTTCCTTTCGGAGCGCAGTCTCGTGTCCCTGCAGAAGACAACCGAAAGGTTCAGACGTAATGTTTCTTGGAATCCATAAACGTTTCTGAGCCTTTTGGTTGTCTTCTGCAGGGACACGAGACTGCGCTCCACAGAGAAGATTGTACCTCCTACTCTCGTGGCGTCACGCAGTGCATGACCGGCAACCCACGAGAAAGGCAAACCAAAAGCTTCCCTTGATCCGTTCATAACCCAGCTGAGCCACCACCGTCGTCTCTCTACACCACCTTCACCTCACAGAAGCGAGAAAGAGAGAGAGAAAGGGACACAGAGATGGATCTGTCGGCTATTTTTGAGGGGCTTGTACCTCTGGTAATCCTTCTTTGGAGGATTCTGCTCTTCTTCGTGCCCCTCCTGCTCGGCGTGGGGGTGCTTGCCGTCACCATCTGGTCCATCAATCTCCGGAAATATGAGCCACAAGTGAACGCCGACATCGCAACGGCGGCGGAACTGCTCTTCTTTGGGTCCCGTGATCTGGCCGACCTGCCTCCGCCTGGGCAACACACTGACGGCCAAAAATCCAAGAATGACTGACCAATGCCTCTTTCCGATCTCTTGGCATCCAAAACCAATCAACTGTTATCACTCATTCGATTTCTTGCATTGGAAGAACTCAGATGATGGGGATGCCAATATGTATGAAACAAGCATATAGTGAAACAGCACTTTCTTTTCTATTTCAAGTAAATTAGAGCTTTTATGTTTCTTTTCTCCTTCTTTTTTTTTCCTTTTTTTTTCTTTTTTTTGGAATCCTTTATATGTGTCATATACTATGATGTTATGAGGCAAAGTTGTAAGCATCAATTTATCCAAAAAAAATTTAGAGCATATAATGTAATTTCATGAATTTAAGAACTTGATAAATTTCATAAAATACTTTATTTGTGGAATATTTCCTAACATACGTGAGAGTTGGGGATTTGTCTATGATTTTTTATGATCATAGCTGATGCGGACCGCACCTGTTTAAGCCGTGGCCTTGGGGGCCGACGCGGCTTGGTTCGGGTCCGGAAGGCGGGGATCTCCCTAGGGGCGCTCCTCGGAGTCTCCCGGCGGCCGTGCACGGTGGTTCGGGTCGGCAGCTCGGGTCGGCAGGTCGGTTCGGCAGGTCGGGTTGGGAGGAAACTCCGCCGCAGCGCCGGGAAGAGGCGACACCGTCTCGCACCTGCACACAGGTCGGGCCGAGGCGCTCGGCCCGACCCCTCCGACGGCCAAGTGACGCGGACCGCACCTGTTTAAGCCGTGGCCTTGGGGGCCGACGCGGCTCATATTAGTAAGTGCTCGGTTCATAAGCCCGAGTCGCTCCAGTTCGACCAACCGACTTGCGACTCGCCGGCTCGGCCCATCACCCGAGACACGCCTACGCGACCTACCCGCTTGATCGTGCCCCTTGCCCGCACGTTGTCCAAGGCCACGACCTCTGCTCGGCTTCCCGATTGAGATGTGCTCATCGGTCGCACGTCGCCCATAACCCGAGACACGCCCACGCGGCCTGCCTGCCTGTCGTGCTCGGTTCATAAGCCCGAGTCGCTCTAGTTTGACCACCGACTTGCGACTCGTCGGCTTGGCTCATAGCCCGAGTCACTCCAGTTCGACCTCCGACTTGCGACTCGCCGGCTCGGCCCATCACCCGAGACACGCCTACGCAGCCTGCCCACTTGATCGTGCTCCTCGCCCACACGTTGTCCAAGACCACGACCTCTGCTCGGCTTCCCGATTGAGATGTGCTCATCGGTCGCACGTCGCCCATAACCCGAGACACACCCGTGCGGCCTCCCCGCCTGCGTCGTGCTACTCGGCCGCATGGCCCTCACGAACACGCCCACGCGGCCTGCCCGCCTGCGCCGTGTTCCTTGGCCCCATGTTCCCGAGACAGACCTGCGCGGCCTGCCCGCCTGCGTCGTGTTCCTTGGCCCCATGTTCCCGAGACATACCTGCGCGGCCTGCCCGCTTGCGTCGTGCTCCTTGGCACCATGTTCCTGAGACGCGCCTGTGCGGTCGGCCCTCCTGCGCCGAACCCCTCGGCCACACGATGTCGAGCTCCCCTCAGAACGGCCTGCCCGCCTGAGCGGTGTCACTCAGTCGCAGCCTACCTGCGCCGAGCTTCTCGGCCCCACACCGCCGAGTTCACCTCAGCGTGGCTTGCCCGCCAGAATCGAGTTGTCGTCCCAGTTCATTTCCCGACTTGCGGCTCGACGATCTAGTCATATTACGAGTCGCTCCAGTTCGGTCTCCGACTTGCGGCTCGTCAGTTCGATCGTATCCCGAGCCACCCCAGTTCATTTCCCGACTTGCGGCTCGGCGATCCAGTCATGTTACGAGTCGCTCCAGTTCGGTCTTCGACTTGCAGCTCGTCAGTTCGATCATATCCCGAGCCGCCCCAGTTCATTTCCCGACTTCCGACTCGGCGATCCAGTCATATTACGAGTCGCTCCAGTTCGGTCTCCGACTTGCGGCTCGTCAGTTCGATCATATCCCGAGCCGCCCCAGTTCATTTCCCGACTTGCGGCTCGGTCTATGGTCGAACTGACGAGCCGCAAGTCGGAGACTAGGCTGGTATTAATGGTGCCTCGGTCAGCGTGTTGGCCAGTTTGACCAGGTGCTGAGGCGTGATGGGATAGGTGACGTCAGCCAGTCTTGTTGCCATTATTTCCCTCAACATATTCCCTCTCGCTCATTAGAAGAGCGGAAACTCACATTAGTATGAGCCGACGCTGCTCATATCCCGAGCCGCCCCAGTTCATTTCCCGACTTGTGGCTCGACGATCCAGTCATATTACGAGTCGCTCCAGTTCGGTCTCCGACTTGCGGCTCGTCAGTTCGATCATATCCCGAGCCGCCCCAGTTCATTTCTCGACTTGCGGCTCAACGATCCAGTCATGTTACGAGTCGCTCCAGTTCGGTCTCCGACTTGCAGCTCATCAGTTCGATCATATCCCGAGCCGCCCCAGTTCATTTCCCGACTTGCGGCTCGACGATCCAGTCATGATTACGAGTCGCTCCAGTTCGGTCTCCGACTTGCGGCTCGTCAGTTCGACCATAGCTCGAGTCGCTCCAGTTCGATCTCCGACTTGCGACTCGCCGGCCCAACCTGTCCAACAGCCTTATGCTCCTCGGCTCCATTCTCCCCGAAATTGCGTCTGCACGGCCAGCCCACTTGAAGACAGAAGCCATGCATCAAACTCCCCTTGCGTGACAACCGACGCATAGCTCCTTTCGGGGGGGGGGGGGGGGGGGGAATATGATGAGAAAAATAATGGCAATAAGACTGGCTGACGTCACCTGTCCCGTCACGCCTCAGCACCTGGTCAAACTGGCCAACACGCTGACCGAGGCACCATTAATACCAACCTGTCCCTTGCCAAAAGTCAAGTCTAACACGTTGACCGAGGCACATTAATGCCGACCTGCCCCCTGCAAGTGGGCAGCTTAGGAAGCAGATTGCTTCCCTATAAATACCCTCTCGCTCATTAGAAGAGCGGAAACTCACACAGAAACACTCCCTCTTCAACCACCCTCTCGTTCATGGGAGACCTATAGGAGGCACACTCACACTCCATACTTGTATGGAGGCATCTCCTCCTCCAAAACCCCCTCCACATCGCTAACTTGGCCGTCGGAGGGGTCGGGCCGAGCGCCTCGGCCCGACCTGTGTGCAGGTGCGAGACGGTGTCGCCTCTTCCCGACGCTGCGGCGGAGTTTCCTCCCGACCCGACCTGCCGAACCGAGCTGCCGACCCGAACCACCGTGCACGGCCACCGGGAGAATCCGAGGAGCGCCCCCAGGGAGATCCCCGCCTTCCGGACCCGAACCAAGTCGCGTCGACCCCCAAGGCCACGGCTTAAACAGGTGCGGTCCGCATCAATAGCTTGGAGCTATTAACTATACATTGTATTTTTTTTTATAAAAAAAATTCTCATAGATCGAAGAAAAATGGAGTATGAGGTGAAAAGTAAAATGGATTTTATATAAAAAAATGAAATAAAGAAAAAGTTAAGCAAAAGAACATAAAGGACTTTGTTTTAAGGTTCTCTCTCTAGTGCTATTTGTATCATGATATTTACTACATGGACATAAGTCCAAAATAGTGATATAGGGAAATATCCTGCCCATATCGTGAAAATGACAAACGCGTGAAACATTTCACGTGTACAATAAAATATTCTCCCTAGTTTATCGATTATTAAAATTTATTTGGAACATAATGATGGAGGTTAGTTATGAATTTGCTAAAATTATTTCTCTTTCGTCGATTAATGATTTTAGCATCGGAGAGATCATGTCGAGAAATCGATATTAATATTCGTGTAGGTCAACTATGGAGCAAGCATTGAGTCCATCCTTATCACCACTGTGTATTCAATCTTTTGACCACACCAAGCTTCCTACTTCCTATGTAAGTTGGCCTAAACCAAATCAAGTTAATCCAAGCATCATCAATATCATCACTATTCTTTTGGCGCTAAGAGGGTTTCATGTTGTAGGAATATGATCATATTGACCACTCAAGTGAGGTTGTTTTGCCCCAACCCGTAATACTTTCACCCATGATAAACAATAGTTGGCATTTCCCACCCATATGATAGTCCTTGTGGAGTCTTCTTGAACCTCACTCGATAGGTTTAAAGACCGACTAAAATGATGTAGTCCGTCATCCCCTTCTCCCTAAATTAGCCTGATTGATGATGGTGGACCTGACACCACAATAGTCAGCAACTCTACCAATGTTTGTCAAGGTCCCTCGGTCGGTCGTGATGCCTATTGCCCCAAAAAGCGCCTAGTCAATCAATCATTTGACGACTGAAGTGTCATAATACTCAAGTTTGAGGTTTAATAAGTGGATTTCACATAATATGCTATTCGGGTGCAATTGTAATAGATGGACAAATACTTGGAAGACATACACCGAGAGTTCTACTTAGCAAAGCGAGATTCAATTGATATTGCTTGAAATACAGACCCTAGAAAGCTTATAATCAATCAATCATATGGCAGATAGAGTGCCACAATGCTCAAGTTCGAGATCCATATTTCACATAATATACTCTTCAAGTATAGTTGTAATAGATGGACCGAGCTTGGAAGACATACACTGAGAGTTTCATTTGGGAGAGGAGGATTCAACCGATGTCACTTTAATCCTCCATCTAGAGGGGGAACCTAAGCCCTATCTCTAGGTTATCGGTGTATATACAAAGGTACCTATACAAAGGTACTTGCATCTCATACTCAACTAAAATGAAGTATCAAACATACAAGCGGTTTGGATTCTCTAGGGTTAA
Source organism: Musa acuminata AAA Group (assembly GCF_036884655.1). NCBI lineage: Eukaryota > Viridiplantae > Streptophyta > Magnoliopsida > Zingiberales > Musaceae > Musa > Musa acuminata. The sequence continues at coordinate 34,806,330 of NC_088340.1, forward strand.
AATAGAATCGTAATTATAGAAAATCTACATAGTATAAAGGTCACTTAGGATCTTAGGATCTATTGTTGCTAGCCCCCTTGAGTAGAAAGTTAAGACCCCTCCCAACCTTAGACTATTCGAGGATAGGATTTTAATTCCCTCAACTATTACTTGGCTAATGGATTGGGATTTAAAAAACAACGAGGATGATATTTTTCTCAACTAAGGTTTGAGGTGAAATAAAAAAATGCTTTAGAGGTATGAGATGCTAAAATGTAAAGTGAGTCCTACCATCATAAAGATAAGATTAATATCTTGGGACCACCTCTTTAACTTCCAAAAGTCCCATCAATAGTTTTTCACTCAACAGTCATGTTAATTATCTCTTGCTCAACCTTCCCGCTCAATCGATGAGACTTTTTCACTCATCAAATGTTGAGCCAAACTATGATGTGTCCATCTTAGGTTAAGCATCTAAGTGCAGATGTGTTAGTCTTAGGCTAAGCATCTAAAAGCACTTAATGCATCCTTCTCGGGTTAAGTATTCAAAAGCATTAAATGTGTCTTTCTTGAGCTAAGTATCCAAGAACGACTATTGTGTTCTTTTTAGGCTAAGCATATAAGAGTGCTTGTTGCACCATTTTTAAACGAGGTATTTATGATTGCCCAGTTAGGCACCAAGGGCTCCTCTGTGCAACTTCCTCAAATCGAGACACTCATTCCTAACACACCAATGTTGATGTGTGTGTTGAGTCACCACTTGGGTTGCACTTCATAAGTATTCTATAATAGTTCTCGAAGTATGCCTTCAGACAAATGATGAGAGAAATATTAATTCCTACTTATAACTTACCAAATGGTAACACAATCAATAGTAGAAAGATATGATCCGGTCAACAAATGGACCACATGGACACCTGTCTAAAATAGCAGTCCGGGAGAATATATTGCTTGTATTATAGAATATTTTTCTGATTTATCCACTATAAAAATTTATCTAAGGCACAATAATGGAGGTCAGTTACGATTTGTTAAAATTACTCCGTTTTTTCGATCATAGATTTAAACATTAAAGAGATTATATATATATATATATATATATATATATATATATATATATATATACTAGCCAAAGATTATGATCATATAAAGTGCGGAAAGATTGTCTTTTTTCCGGCACAAATAAAGCAATGAGAAAACAAGGAAAATAAAATCTTGTAATCGATAAAAAAAGAAAACAAAATTAGTCGACTTAATATTTTTAAAAAGACTATGGTTTTCTTTGAAACATAGTCACGTAAGTAATTGTTTTGTCCCGTTAGTTGTCCAAAACTTTTATTACCAATAAATAAATAATGATAAAAAATGATTAACCTATTAAAAATAGCATGGATAAAAGATAAAATACAATGAACCAAAAACAATTATTTAAGAACTAATCAATGGAAGAAAATAAAGAGGAAAAGAAAAAGGAAATGAGAAAACGTAAGACGCAAAAGATTATGTGATTTCTCTCTTTGGAACATGAAAGCAACAATAAAACGAGGAAAATAATTTTCAAAATTGGTTAATAAAATAAGAAAGAAATAGTCGTTTTAGTATTTTTAAGGAGACGAAGATCTCTTTATTAATTAATTGCTTAGTAGCCAAAAAAAATTTATTGCCAATATACCAATAAATAAAAAATTAGCCTTTTAAAATTAGCCATCAAAATGATCAAATACAATAAACAAAAAAAAAACAACTATGTTGAAAACACATAAATGTAAGAAATAACAAGGAAAAAAGAAAAAAAAATCTAAAGAATTTGTTCTTCTCTCTCTCTCTCTCTCTCTAACACATGCAATTTACACTGAATCAGTGTGTAATAGAAGACATATACAAATGAGTTCTACAACAATAAAAGTCTCTCACGAAGTTACCAATTCAACCCAACGAGTAAAGCATTTCACTATGATATCATCTTATATTTTTTTGTTGTTATTAGATAAGACATCATCTTAATTTCTATTTGATATGAGAGACATATCATCTCCACCTAATCGATTACGATCTCATTTAATCGGCACATCATATAGGGGTCTGACCCTACATGACGATGACATGACGCCGGATGTTGACTTGGTGAGATCATCACGTAGCATCACATCGTATGTATCAACGTGTTGTCTGTGCAAGTATGTGCAGCTATTGATCTCAGATTTGTCCATCCCTTACATAGCTTCTGCGCAGACTGGTAGCATGAAGGCGACGCACAAAGATGATCCTTCCTGACACAACCATCGACGACGAGGACCTCAAGGTGTTTGCTTGTATGCGTCGCGTTGCATCGCCTTCCGAAGGATGATGAGCCGCAGAAAGGCGACGCACAAAGATGATCCTTCCGCGACACAACCATCGACGACGACGACCTCAAGGTGTTTGCTTGTATGCGTCGCGTTGCATCGCCTTCCGAAGGATGATGAGCCGCAGAAAGGCGACGCACAAAGATGATCCTTCCGCGACACAACAACCATCGACGGCGAGGACCTCAAGGTGTTTGCTTGTATGTGTCGCGTTGCATCGCCTTCCGAAGGATGAGCCGCAGATAACGGAGCCATGTGCACGCAATAACTCGGCTCCCGGTGGTTCGTAGAACGCTGTCTGTACTTCGCGGGGCAGACGATAAGTCCCCGCCGCGTTCATGTTGCAGACAAAGCATTTGTTGCACTCAATGATCCACCGATGATGTCGTGCTTGCGTGAGATAGATCACATCATGAGCTCATCTAATTCTATCAACCGATTGGATTCATTTGTCAGAATCCGATCCGATAACATATTTAATTAAAATAATAATTATTTTAATTCTGACTTACCGATGTCGAAAGACACATGGCTTGCACCCTGGAAACTGTTCGTGCATGAGGTACCACGTGGCACAGCGTTAATGGGCCCAAATAGTCGCGCCGGGGCCCATGAGATAGACCGATCGCCGGGGCAGCTCGATGCATTTACTACCTCACGCGACATGCGCACGCGGAGGGGGAAAACAAGGGGGCGGTATGGGGATGCCGATCGGGCGGCGAGAGAAGAGAAGGGGGAAGAGGAAAAGGACAAGACCTTGTGGAGGAGAGAGACCGTGGGCAAGATGAAAGAGCGGGGCGTCGCGCTTGTGGTCGGCAGCGAGTCGCCCGTCCTCTCACGCCATTAAATGCTGGGGTGTGCAGCCAACCGATCTCCATCGAGGAGGAGTGTTGCCACTACGCCTATGGCAGCAGCGGCGGTGCCATAAAGATCACGCGGAAGGGAACAAGAAAAAAAGCCGGAGCTTTAGTTGTTTTTTGTTGTTGCCGTGACTTCGTGCTTTCTTGAGATATATTCTGGTCTCTTTTTTCACACATTTCATCGAACTTTTGGTTGGCGACGGTGGGAGAGAAGGGGATGGAAGGCAGCGCGATGTCGATGGAAGAGGAAGGGAGCGGGGGAGAGGTCGCCGCGCCAGCTCGCGAGGTCCTCCTCATCTCCGCCGGCGCCAGCCATTCCGTCGCTCTTCTCTGTGAGTTGAAATCTCTTTTCTTGATGTCGATTATGTCGCTGTCGCTCAGCTATAACTTGTACGGATTTTGAGTTTTTCTATCGATTTGGGGCTGGGTTGCGTTGAATTGCTTGCGTTTTTGGGTGATCGGGAAGAAGCAGTTTCCGCTGTTTGATTTGAGTTGTAGACATAGTTGTTCATGCAAGGCTATCGGATTTGTGAGACGCTATAACTAGCGGAACCCGCTATCGGGTACATCATGTCACAAAATGCTGCTAAAAAAATCTTCCATCAAATGCTATTGCCGTTGTGTTGAAAGTTCGCCTTTACTTGGAAAGATCGCACTTAGTTGAGTGCTGCTGAATGTGCACAACACACTATTGGAGCATTTGAGGCTGACATTTTGGCAGCATAGCTTGCATGCTGTTTTTCTTCTTAATTTAGTTTTTTTTTTCTGATTTGTGGGATTTGTTTCGGCCATGGTTTTTTACTGTTTTCTCTGATAAATTTATATTTCTGCAACATTATTCATTTTCTCACTTCCATGAAAATATGGTCATAATCATGATCTAGCACAATAATTTTACCCTAAATTGTTCATTCTACCATGGAAATGCCTGACAGTTTCAAGTTTTTGACACATGACCTATGATCAAACTCAAGTTGAGTGCTTACAAACAGCAGGCAGTATAGATTCAGCTGGAAAGTTTGTTTGAACAACGAAATAGTTGCTGACTGTCTGGATCTTTTAGTCGTCGAATAGTGACATCATTATGACATCACTACTCTAACTTTTTGTTATTTTTTAAAAGCTGGCAATGCTATGTGCTCCTGGGGAAGGGGTGAAGATGGACAGCTGGGCCATGGAGATGCTGAAGACCGGCTTTTTCCAACGATACTGAGTGCGTTGGACAGCCAAGGCATAGTGTCTGTCACTTGTGGAGCTGATCATACAACAGCATATTCTCAATCAGATGATCAAGTTTATAGTTGGGGATGGTATGCTTGGTCTCCATTTTATTCTGTCATTGTACTTCTACATCTTCCTGTCAATTTGATGTAGGACAAGTCGGAAAAATATATTTTATTTATTTGGGATTAGAGTTAAAGAACAAGAGAGAAGAAAAGGATAATAATAATAATAATGAAGATAATAAAAAAAATGTTATTCTTTGACAATTTTCAACAGAGCCGAGCATACTTGTTTGTCCTTCATATGTTCTTTGTGGACTATTACTTTCCAATACATGTCTTAATTTTGAAGGAGACTGTGCTTACTCTCTTTCAGATATATCCACTGGATATCATTACTCATTAGTTTGACTGTTTTTGGAATTCAGGGGTGACTTTGGAAGGTTGGGCCATGGAAACTCTAGTGATGTATTCAGTCCGCAGTCAATTAAGGCACTGCAAGGCTTGAAGATTAAACAAATTGCTTGTGGGGATAGCCACTGTTTGGCTGTGACTATGGACGGAGAAGTACAAAGGTTAGTCATATCTTGAGTTGATTCTGCAGATCTTATAATGTTTCTCCTTTGCTGATTTAGACTTTAGCTTTAGCTGTCTGCTACATTTTGACTGTTGATGATTTTAGTTATTATTTGACTTGTTTGTTTCTAAAAGCTTGATTAATGACATTTTGAAAATGATATTATAGAATTTGCAAGATTAAGTGGTTCCCAATTTGGTCCTAAAACTACAAAAGAACCATGGGGACCATAACTTATGATTTTGGCTGGGATCGAATGAATACTCAAGAAACTATGTCTTAGTAATACAAAGAATCCTCCAAAAATTTTTATGAATGCATAATTATTTTTCAGACTTCTGTGACCTGAATAAATTACATTTACCAATAACTATGAAATATTCACAAACAATTTATTTGCGAACTTTTGTTACCAGAACGAGTTACATTTACCACGTGTAAAAGATATGCAGACAAGTTATGTGGGCTTTCAAAAGTTTACCTTTAAGATATTGTGAAATGAAGTAGACTGGATATGTAAGGAGATGCAATAGCCTCATGCAAGAGATTATAATTTCTGGCATTATCTATATCCAAGATTCATATGTTTGTTGATCATATTTTAATCTCTCCAGAGAAGGCAGTTGTCATGAAGCACTGCCCCAGCAAGGACTACATCTTAATAAACCATTTCCCTTATTTTCAAACTAAGCCCTTTAACTTTTAAGGAGTAAGCTACCGTAGTTTTCACTGTATTCTGCTTTCTTGATTTGACATAAAATATGCAGCTCTTCTTTTTTCTACTGAGACAGCTTAGTTAACCTCTACCCATTTGTTTTGAAAGGTAGACTTGATGTGAAAGGAGCAATTGAGAAACAACTACTTCATGTGTATTACCAAGTAAAGCATAGGAAATAGACAGCAAGGATATTAATTTCGAATAATACCGCCCGTACCGGATGGTACCATCGATTGGGGCTGCTTTCGCCCCGTTACCACCCTAAATCGGTCAGTGATGGTCGATTTTGACCGTCGCTGCCCGCTATCGGGTGGTATTAGCTAAGGGAGAGCTGACGGAGAAGAAAGAAGAGGGAGAAGAAAAGGGAGAACCTAGAGATCCGACGCCGCTCTCCCTCGACGATCTTGATCTGTCACCGCCCTCTCTCGCCGGATGCCACAGATGAGATGTCGCCTCCTCGTCTGAGGCGATGAGGCTTCGGTGTCGTCGGCGCTTCTCCTCATCCGTGTGGGGAGAAGAAGCCTCGACGACGTCGCGAGAAGAAACGAAGCATCGTCGAGGTGACGTTTCTTCTCCCCACGCGAGCAGAAGAAACGGGGCGATGAGGCGGCAATGTTGTCTCGTTGCCTCTTTTTTTTAACACACACACACACACACACACACAGACATATATATATATATATATATATATATATATATATATATATATATATATATATATATATATATATATATATATCGAGCTACTCTTGAAACTCCGATACGGTACGAAATTACGATCCTTGATAGATAGAAGCCCTGATATCAAACAATCCAACCGAATTAGCATGCAGTATAACTCAAATTCAGGTGCAAATCCATTAACCTTTATAAGAAAATAATACCAGTCTAATATTTACAGCACTTCTTTTCGTCTCTATCTTTAGTTGATTTTCCTAAATTTCAATTATTCTATCATTGCCATAAATAGCTAAGTAGCAATCACCAAGCCTAGTTATTCCCGATTCTAGTTTTACACATTGCCTTAAAGCTTTTGTACTGGCTTGGATTTATACCTAGTTAGAACTTACTCTAGTTCTGTTTTTAAAATTAAATCAAGCAGTTTAGTTTAGGTGTATTTTGGTTTTAATTATTTTCTCGGGTTTCAATTGGTTTGAAGTGATCTTGTAAACAAAAAGTAACTTAGTAGCCAATTTAGGACAGATGTACATGGTTTTGGCAAGTTATGCCAGTTTCAGCTGAAATGAAGTGATGTTGGCAGTAAACACCAAAATGGGAACTCTGGTTCAATCTAAACCAAATATAGATCCAATTTTGTTTTTCATCACTAGTTTAGACAGGTGTAGATTGTTTTTTGGCTAGTTTTGCTGGTTTCAGACAGTTTGAGGTGATTTTGGCAGAAAAGCCCAAAGAGGAACTCAGTGGTCTAATCTAAACTAAATCTGGATCCATGTCATGAAGCAATATCTAGAATATTGTCATTATCTCATCATACTGATTGAGTATAGGAGATATAGAAGTTAGAAACTTAGTTGATGGTATGTTTCACATTTTGAAAACCTGAACTTGAACCACTTCGATGGTGTGAATGGACATCGGTCATTGCTGAGCGTCATGATAACTTATAATATGCATCTTTTCCTATACATCCTAATAATCTTGCTATCGATGTCAGTTTCTTTTCTTTGTATGTGTTTTTTGTTATGTTTTGTACCATGTTGTGGAGTATGAAATTTTATTAAATTGATATGGATTTTCTACAATTTTTGCAACCCTGGTCTCTTGTTTTGAAATAGATCTTTTTTATCATCTTTATAAGACAGTAATCTAATAATATTTTATTTCTTGTATTCTCTAAAGTTGGGGTCGGAACCAAAACGGACAACTTGGTCTTGGCACAACAGAGGACTCTCTTATACCACAAAAGATTCAAGCATTTCTGGTACATCGAGAAGTTTGTAATTCTTATTGTAAGATACAATTACTTCTATATGATTGAATTCCAGAAAAACAAATTTCTCCAAGTAATTGAGACCATAAGATTATCTGACTGTCTGGACAGGTCTGTTTCCATGGAGACTATTAAATTATCTAACTAAATAAATAGTTCATTTTAATTTGCTACTTCTTTTTGCCTTGTATAACATGATGATAATACACACTGAAATTTGTGTGCTGTGTCTCAGAAATTCAAATTTTCTCGCTGATTATATTTCCTGTGGTGATTCACTTGCACATAGTCGTAGGTGTTTTATCTCACATTAATAACATCTTGGCTTCTTATGGTCTCAGTTGCAAATATGAATCCTATTGTTTGTGGTATCAGCCAATTCCAGTTCAGTTTTTGTCAGATCCATATATGTATTGTCTAAGGCCGATCCAATTTTGGCTGATTTCTCAGCCTTATAGTTAGAAATCAGTTGTAGTTGGCTTGATCAATCAAATACTAGCAAAATAGACCAATTCCAGCCAATTTGATATATACAAAAGAAAAGAAAAAGGAGAGGAGCAAAGGAGAATAGGGGAGTGGAAATGAAAGAAATATAAATAAGCAACCTGTGATTATGTCTGTGAAATAGAGGAGAAGATGCTGCAACTATTGCGTTTGTGCTTTCTATCAATGGTACCTAATGTGTCTGTGCTTTCTATGAATGACAGTGAAGATCTCAGGTTGATACAATGAATACTCACTTTATCTGTTGTGATAGCTTTTCGAGAACACTGCTTTAGTTGTCCTTTAGTTATCTTTGTCTTATTCCTTATTGTTGATTGAGCTACTGTCTGAAATTTATGTGCAATTCCTATATTTCATATATGTATTTATCCAGAAACCTTGGAGGACTGCTTCCTTGCTGCATCAGTTAAAACTTAAATAATTAAAACAATGATTTTTTTCTCTTCACATTAGACCAGCTTATGGAGACTGCCTTTCTTACCTAGATATTTAACCTGTGATTGAGTATCACTGAGCATGGGTTGATGTCTATTCAAATTTTATTAAATTGAAACAGGTAAGATGATAACTTTCTAATGGTCGAGGCATATCACAAATATGCATCATTGTGCTTCATTCTGGTTTCTGAAAAGTATATTCCATTATGATGATATTTATGATCATGGATGAACTGAAGGCATATTAATTATTGACAAATTAATCCACTATTAGTTTATTTTCATTACTGATAAAATATATATGTATCTAGTTTCTGAATTTCGATTATCTTCTTTGGAGGTGTATGATGCTCCTGTATGGATGTTTTAATCTTTTTACACTGTTGGATAATCATCAGGGTATATGTGTCAAAATGATTGCTGCGGGTGCTGAACATACCGCTGCAGTTACAGAAGATGGTGATCTCTATGGTTGGGGTTGGGGTCGTTATGGAAATTTGGGTTTGGGTGACCGTAATGATCGCTTGATTCCAGAAAAGGTTGCTTCTATCAAGGTATAGTGTGCTTTCTTTAATGTTTGCTTTTTTGGAGGAAAAGAGATGTTTTACACTCTGAAATATGGTTACCTGAATTACAATTCAGTCCAATGTGAAAACTACCTTCACCATACAGTTTAATTTGTTAGTGTCTCACTTCTCAATGATAACTTCCCACCCAGGATTTTTCCTTTTCAGTCTGTACTGAGTTGTGGCTGATTGGCAATCAATATGATACATTGGCAGAGAGCGAATTTTTTATCGGATATGAACATTGATGTGATTTTTAGGGTTAATGAGCAAAATTTTTAATTCTGAGGATCAGTTAAATATAAAAAGATGTAGATATAGATGGAATATTATGTAAAATCTCTGAAAGAAAATTGATTAATTAATGAATTGTGTGGTAAAGAGACTAGGTTGCATTTATTATGTTTTACTATATCTTTATTCCAATCTCGGACCAAAGGTGTCAAAGACACTGATTTTCTGATTCAGATTCCAATGAAATACCAAAAGCCATTTCCCTTTTTAGTCATGAAATTCTCTTATGGTCTTCATAAGGATCATATTAAGCCTTTAACACATATAATTCATAAGGATCGTGAAATTCTCTTATCGTGAAAATTTTATATAATCTTATTAATTTAATACTTATGGTGATCCATTGTCACAGGTTCTCGGTATTGTACTTCTTATCTGGGAAATTGAATCTACTTTCAGAGAGACTGTCAATTAACCTTTATATTCATGTGATCTTTAGAGGTATTTGATATTCTCTTGTACTTCAATGACTATATGCAGGGAGAAAAGATGGTCCTCGTTGCATGTGGATGGCGTCATACTATTACTGTCTCATCCTCTGGGAATTTGTACACATATGGTTGGAGCAAATATGGTCAATTAGGACATGGAGACTTTGAGGATCACCTCAGTCCGCATTGGTTGGAAGCCCTAAAAGATAGTTGCATATCTCAGGTTCTAATAAGCATTTTTCCTAACATCATATATGTATCCCTTTGCAGAAGTGAATATCTTTTCTTTTTGCCTCTCAGTTATTGTTTCATTTATTTCATCATTCTTACCATTTATGTCTGAATTACCTTCTTCACTTAATGCTATGCTTGTGCTGAAAGGTTTTATACTGAAAGTTCTACAACATTGATAGTATGGCATAGATCTTATTCTTCTTCCGTAAAACATAAGGTCCTACATTTTGTTGAAAGCCTTGTCAATATCCTCTGGGCAGTTTTATTCAAGCTTCTTTTGGTCAGCTGATTATCTTCATTGTGTTCTCAATCAAAACTGATAGACTGGAACTATTGCCATCTAGTCAGGGTAATGTGGAGTTGCCTAGTATCATTATAGGCAGTCTTTTCCTGATTGCTGATGATTTTAAGGTTGAACTATGTTGCATTATTCTGCTTTTTTTATAGTGCAATAAGTAGTCCATTTAACATAGCAACCAGGAATTTTGGATCTTCTGGAGCTTTATACTCCAACAATGATGATTCCATTTATTAGTGTTAGGTAACATACTTTAGCTTAGTTTAATAGTTCATTTCTCTATTTGCATAGTAGTCAATTTTATTAGCTTGCATTTACAAATTTGTCTTTTTCTTTTTCTTCAGATTTCAGGTGGCTGGAGACATACTATGGCACTCACATCTGATGGGAGACTATATGGTTGGGGGTGGAACAAGGTTTGCTTCTTTATTCTCAATCTCGAGCGCATTAAATTCCGTAATCATATGCTACTTCATATGTCATTCTTCATTTTGTTACTTTTTTAGTGAACTACCATAGCCAGAACAAGGTTTGTTATTTCAAGCCTATGTAAATGCCTATTAATCCATCTTGAAAGGGTAAGGAAGTCGTTTGTAATCTAATCTACAAAGTTAATCTCATCATACATACATACATACATACATTTGTGTGTGTGTATATCAGCTGATATTGGACAAAGCCTTAGTTGATATTAGACAGATACCTATCAAGTTTATTTCTATTCTACAATTTCCATATTGCCAGGCACTTATGTGGAGATAACAGCATTGAATAGGTGCACCCTAGTCATTGTGATCTTCCAGGTTTCATATGAACCAGGTTGGATGCTGTAAGCCAGAGAGTTTAAAATTTGAAATCTTTGTTTTTTGGGGAAAATACTAAAAGGGATATAAAATTCTTCCATTATGGATACAAATGAATGTCAGAGTTAAAAGACACAATGCTGACTGGATGCAGAGGCAGCTTATATAACTCATCAATATCGAGGCAGCATGATGCCTACACTATCATATAATAATTTGCTAGTAAAGTAACAACTACCCCATCTTGTATCCATTGGATTCATATCTATCTCATTGTATTTTGAACTTTTTTAGCAACAATCATGTATTAGCAGCATTCTAAATCATGCTAAGTAAAAATGACAGAGCTATTCAGGAATTCATGAGATTGATGGTTAACTACATGTGTTTTGCTTCTTGTTGGTTCTAAAAATGCAATATGTGAAATTCCCGTATAACCTAATGTGTAAAAGAGATGCAGTTATAAATTGAGGTTTATCTTTGATCTAGAAGTTCTTGAACAGCTTAGATGTTGAATGGTTTTATTACAACATTCCAATTATTATGGTTCATGCTGTAGTGGAATAATTTTTCCTGTTCTTGCTGTGGTTCTTACATAATGTCTTTTATCTAGTTTGGTCAAGTTGGTATTGGTGATAATGATGATCACTGTTCTCCAGTACAAGTTAATTTTCCGGAGGAACAGGTACATCACTACTTTATATTTTCTTAAACGGCTAAACTTTGATAGTTGATGGATCATTGAACTCCTGGGAATGCTATCACCTTTTTCCTTGCATAACAAGACTGCAGCAGAAAAGGCTTTACAGATGTTGACTCATTCATCACAATAACAATCATCAGTTGTGGTTATATTTTGATAGAAATTATGCAGCATTGATCTCTATATCTTCTGATATATCTCTCAAATCAATTCACAGAAGGTGAAGCAAATTTCCTGTGGATGGAGACACACCCTTGCTCTTACAGAAAGAGGAAATGTTTTCTCTTGGGGCAGGGGCACAAGCGGACAGCTTGGCCATGGTGATATTGTTGACCGGTATGCTTGAAACTTGGCAAATTTAATCTGTTGATATGAATATAATTCTCTTAACAATATCAATCTTTTAACAATATAGGACTTTTTCCCTTCAGTTATGTCACCACATTTTCTGTACAATATGTTATTTTGTACAATAAGGACCTAATATACAAAAACCTTGTAGGAATGCCAAGTATTATCATCTAACATGGTTTGGCCAAGGCTTTAAATTTCGAAACGCAGTAGGGGGCGGAGGGATCGTGGCCACTGTGGTCAAGGAAGTCGCGGTCGACAAAGAAGGAAGGGATCTTGGCCTAAGTAGGACTGTTGCTTTCTCTTCTCGTTCTCACCGTCATCTTGGTCTTCTTCCTCACAGTCGCTGAGGGCGGCAGTAGCGGGGGAGCGGGAGATGAGCTCTCCCTGGGCCAGATCCTCACCGGATCTGGCTATCGCGAGAGCATTGCGGAGTGCCTCGCGGGGGATGAGTTCAAGCTGGGGATAAAAGTGACGAGTTGCATCCTCGCTCGCTCCGCCATCACCCCCTTTCCGTCTCTCGAGATGGAAAGGGGATATTTTTGTAAATAATTTTTATAGTAATTATTACTCAATATATGTATATAAAAATACATATGTTTATGAGTAAACACACGTATATAAACATATTTTTATGTACATATGTATTTAAAAATATTTATATCGAGCGGTACACCAAGGCATACTGCTCGGTACGCTATACCATACTGTACCAAGCAAAACTCGATATATTGGTATGGTACGAAATTAAAAATCTTGGTTTAGACGTATGTGAATATAAATGTAGATCGTAAAAGATACTGTTGTGGTAACAGTGAATACAATTAAAAGAAAAAAGTGAAATATCTGGAAGATTTGAATCTGGATTTGAACAATATATTGTCATGGTCAAACCTTTTTACTGACTGGTGTCCTTGATGATGACAGCTTGTCTTTGTTCACTTCTATACAAACTGTTATAAGAATGCCTACATACGTATGTTTGTTTTCTGTGTGATTTCATGTGACTGTTAGGTTGCATCTTCCTTTTTCTGGCTCGTTGTTTTCAAAGAGGGAGGGAAGATTACAAATAGCTTGTTTTATGTCTATCAACCATGAACCACAACTAACAAGAAATCTGACTAAATGTGTTTGCTAACTTCCTAAGGAATATTCCCAAGATGATAGAGGTGATAAGCAAGGATGGATTAGGCTGCAAGCAGATAGAATCCTCTAAATTTTTGCCTTCATCAGGTAACTATGCTTTATGAAACATGATTCTACAGATAACCTATGGCTACAGACTCTCATGCTGCCTTATTATATTTCACAGGCAAAATCTGGGTTTCACCATCAGAAAGATACGCCATTGTTCCTGATGAGAATGTAAGTCTTGGAATATCTCGAAAAGAATTCATTAAATACTAATGATTTGGTCGGTTAATGATTCTGGGTTTTCTTTACAGATTGCAAAGCATTCAACAAACCCAATCAAGGGCAATGGAAGTGATGCAAACGTACCAGAGAATGATGTCAAGAGGATGCGAGTGTAGCTCTTCACTGTGCCCCATTGTGCTGAATATTATGCAGATGTAAAGCACCCTACCTTGTTTTCCTTTCCTTGAATTCTAGGCGATCGTAATTACATTAAGATCTTACTATATGTCCATACTTATCTGTAAAATCTAGATCTCTAATTGCCCTTGTGGCAGTAGCACTCGTTATGTTCTTGAGATAAGTCCGATGAACAGATCGTGTTTGACCTTTGCTAATTTTTCATCTTTTCAGTAAACAAACGTCAAAAATCTATTTTCACAAATACTACGATATGCACATTGACACCATTTAAAATATTATTTATGTAATTATTTTATATAATTATATTATTTAAGATTTATAATTTTGTATTGTACAGGAGTATTCAGCTCAGTACGGTGTGATATGAGTATATCGAACGATATATATATATATATATATATATATATATATATATATATATATATATATATATATATATATATATATATATATATATATATATATATATATATATATATATATATATATATATATATATATATATATATATATATATATATATATATATATATATATATATATATAAAAAGTTATTTTTTAAGATGCAATTGACTGAAAAATAAAAAATATTATTTAAGAAAATCCAGGTGAAATTGGAAAGTTTCCAGGGGTGAATCAGCTAGGCTAAACAAAACGGTGTTCCTCGGCCACTAGGTCATCGCGGATCCTAATACCGGAGCTTATCGGGCCTACGACAACGGAGCTTGAGCCGACCCGTTATTTTGGCCCCTGGCGCTTATACCAACAGATAACGACAGATTGCCGATTTCGATCGAATTAGGGTTTCGAGGAGAAAAAGAACGGCGAAAAAGAAAGGATTCGCTCCGTCACTCTTTCGTTCTCTTCCTTAGCGGTTGGAATCGCAGCAATGGCGGCGGAGAGCAGGAAAGAGCGCCTAGATCAGCCCTTGAAGCCCTCCTTCCCCGAGAGCCTTCTCGTGGACGGCAAGCCGACCGCGCGCGGGACACGAGGCCGCAAAGCCGCCGCCGCCACGAACGGAGACTCGGTAGTAAAACCCGTCATGGCTGCGGTCCCGCGAAGCCAAGTTCTCGGCAAAGTGAAGGACTTTTTGGGAGTGATCGCTGAGGCCAACGAGAAACTGGAGGTTGACGTGGGCGCGAGTTCTCGCGCGGACTATAACGTAGAAGTGCTCACTGGGAACGAGGAAGAGTACATCGAGATGGATTTGCTCCTGGGCATCACCGACCTGCACACTGCCGAAGCCGTGGAAGCAGCCGAGGCTGCCATGAGCGGCTTCCGGCCGTCGGCACCCTCCACTAGCAGCATCTCCTCTGACTCAGATGACGACAGTGATGACGACGCAGAGAAGCCTAAGGTGGGGAGCGATGAGTCTGTGCGCAGTGACACGCGAAGTAAGCGTCCAAAAATTGTTGTGCTTGATTCAAGTACGGATTAGAGTTGGTCAAGAGACAAACACTGCAGTGGTAATGGCCAAGAATCAGCATTATTTACTCTCTTTATCTTTTATTGTTACTGGTCTCGTCATGTTCCTAATCACGCTTACAACCATTTGTTGCAGAAGATGGATCTTGGTGCATGTCGGGTTCGAACAATTATTCCTGGGGATCTTTTTACTTCATAGTGCAGCTGTTGGATGCAAGTGAGTATGTTTCTGCTCCCAACTTGCTGCATTACCCTAAGAGCCATTGTGTTTCAGATATCTAATTTTCTCTTCTGTCATTAAAAATTATCACTTGTAGACCATGCGAGTAGAGTTGAAGAATGATGTTTCGAATCGAATGTCATTGCTGGATAACTTTGCCTTGTCCTTTTCTTTAATATTGATAAGAAATGATGCAATCTCATGTATATAGAAAATTCACAGTGCCTTGATGTTGTCATTTGATATGATGCACAAGCAGCAATCTGTCGAACTTGTCTATGTAGAAATCATTTACTTGCATGAATTTTTGCACTAAGCTAAGTACAAATCATTAAAATGGCATTGGATCTCACTGGCTATTTTTTCTTTCCATTACACTGTCCTATATATTTTCGTTAGTGGCAATTTCATGCAAGCATCAACAAAGGAATACTAAGGCTTTAGTTTAATTGCTGATTTTATCTCAACTGATAGTTTACCCTACGATGATTCTGAAAAATGTAAGTAGGGCTGGATTCTTTAAGTTCATGTGGTCTTGACATGACTTGATCCTATAAGCATGAGATCCATTATGGAAACAAAATTCTTGCAGGGATAGAAGATTGAATGACTAACCAGAGGACACTGTTAATGGAAAATCTTTAGATAGTCTTCAAGATCATGTGGTATGCCAAGCCTAATAACCTGTTCTTGTGCATGAGATCCATGTTGATATCAAAATTTTGCAGTCTCATAGGGGTTGAATCTTAGAATGACTAATTACAGGACAGTGAGAAATTTTCTACAAGAAACTGTACCTTGTAAGTCTGCAAACTACATCATATAGTCCAGTGAATAACCTTGGTGTGTCCAATGAGTTTTAAGCCTGCATCTCAAATCTTGTATTTTCCCTTTCTGTCTAGCGCAAAACTCCCTTCTCCATCCCTCTGGTCTTTTTGCCACAAATAAGTGGAATTATTTTGTTACTTCTTAGGCAACCTACCTTGTGCTGCTTCTTTTGTTTATCTTTTCTACCCAGAAGATCTTGGTTTCACATCTTTCATCTATGTTATTGTCAACTGGAATGATAATAAATGAGGACATCAATGTCAGGATTAGATAGAATTCCACTTTTTAGTCGTAACAAGTTACACAGACAGCATGCTGATTTAATTTTTTTTCAGTATTACATAACATTGACAGAGACTTAGGGGACTCTTTCCGTTTCACATAGCTGTACCTGTTCGAAAGTATGATTTCCCCCTTTATGATCAACCCCCTGCATCACATCCTCCCTCTGATGACCTCCTCAAACACCTAATCCATCTGTGTCAAACCTTTGAAAACCTTGGTTTTGCTCAAATGACCTAGTCTTTGACTTCATCAAACCTCTCAGGAAACTCTGGTTGCTCTGTTTTTTTTTTTTACTACCCTGCCGCCTCACTCACCATTTCATGCGCAACCAGAGAAACTCCCAATGATCACTGAGCTGGAAGTCTGCTCATAATTAAAGGCGACTGACTGATTATGTAAGCATCTCGGTGAACAACCGCGGCATTGGCTGAAATAGGGGAGAGAATATTACTGAAACAAGGAGTAGTGACAAGATTTTGACAGTAGTTTTAGCAGCCAATATCACAATAGGCATACTCTTCTCAGCTCTTCCATTGCCTGTGTCTAAATCTTTCATTCAATACATTCAAAATTTCCTTTGATGCTTTCTGTCATCTTCCGAAATCAAATTTTGTTGTATAAGTGTCATCTTCTCACGGTTAGTCGACTGCGAGGTCTACTCCACAGAAATCTAATAAATATGCATACTTATATATATATATATATATATATATATATATATATATATATATATATATATATATATATATATATAGAGAGAGAGAGAGAGAGAGAGAGAGAGAGAGAGAGAGGTGATGAATTGAAACTTGTGGATAGTGATGGTACGTAGTCTTAAATTGTGATGCAAAGAAAGGTTGGAGTGCTGTTGATGCCTAGTTCTAACTGAGAAAAGAAATGAGAAACAAACGAGAAGAAGACACCAAAACACTTGTTCAAGGACTTGTTGCATATTGCTCGCAATCCCAAGAGAGCATTGTTTATCCTGCTTTCTTGGTCGACCATTTTTTCCTTGTTCATCGTTCAAGGATATATTATAAGGATGAGATAACAAGAGCTGCACTATGATGGCCAAGAAACAATCTCGTTGGTTGGTCTCTGAGGAAAACATCCGTGATTTCTTAGAACAACAATATCATGACAGCAAATGAGTCATTTGTACTGTATTGCATTCATTGGATCATATGCAGTAACTTAAACAGTGGTAATGTCAAATATAATTCGTGTAATAAAACCAAGGCTGTTTGCTGCTGTTGCAAAAGTTCATGCCTAACCTTTAAGCAAAATCGCCCCCCACCCCCCAAACGATCCCGACAACGAGCTGGTAGAAATTGAATCACCTGCTTCTGTGGTTTTTGTTAGTGCTATACAACATCAAAATTCTTGAAAACAAGCTCTGCAATCGGTGTGTTACTACTACTTTCCGTTGTTAACACAATCACCAGCCAATCAATGAACCAATCAATGAAATCTGTACATCTGTATACCGTTAACTATCCCGCAAGGTGATTCTTTGCAGTGCAGTGCAGTGCAGTGCAGTTGATGATAGAGGCCTCAGTTGAAACAGGATAACACGGCCAGACAAATTCTTTGTTATGCCCCTCCGTTGTTGCTTGTTCTGATTTCACTGTAAACATGCAGTGCCTCTGCCGTAAAAGTTTCCAATTCTTGGACAATTGGAAGTAAACCACTTGGCAAAATGCTGGAAGCAGCATCTTGAAGTCGTCTTAACGTTTCCTTCTGAGTCGATCTCTTCTCATCCAATCTCTGTCTCAAGGTGTACAACGCCATTGAGGAATCATCTCCGTGCTTCGGAAGGCCCTCATGGCGTGACAGAATCTCTAGATGCCCATTTGTCTGGTTTGCCTGCCTAGATCTTAGCCTTCTATCATAAACTTGCGACAGCCGCTCTTCTTCAAGTCTTTGCCGTCGTTCCTCCTCTTGACTCTTCCGTATCACGTGGATGATTTCTGCAAAAGCACGCATCCTATCAACAACCTTTTCCTCCGAGATACTCTCAATTGCATGGTGCCAATCGTTAGAGATGATAAATGCAGATGGAGCCCCGAGTCTGGTTGGGGAGAAAGGTGCGAGTCCATCAGGGGTTTGCTCTTGTTCCTGAGGAAGCCATTTCATTAGCCATTCATTGAGGACTTCAACGTAAGCTCTCTGGATTCTTATCCACTCGTCGAAACAGTTACACCAGTTTAGCAGCTCCAGCTCCAATTTCTTTGTCGCCTTTGCAGCAGTGCCTCTTGGGCTCGTGGTTTTCATCATCAAGCTATGGCTTTTGCAGTTAGACACTGCACGCAACTGCTTCTGATGGCAATCCAGCAGAGACTTCCACATTCTCATAAATCTGCATGAAAGGAGATGGAAACTATGATCGTGTACTAGAACATATATGACTAGCCAAAAAAAAAAAAAGGGGGATTGCAAAGGAATATATAATTAATCAAGTTTGTTTAATAATTAGATTTACAAGAATTGATATGCTAATAATATCCAAAAATTAACAGATCAGTCTCACAGTATTGAAGTTAATGTACCGGTAAATAATTATGCAAAATGCTAGCTTCTGTAGCACCAGATGACTAAATTTCTACTGACAATACCAAGTGATTTTGGTATATTTGCATTGTGGAACTGTGGTTTGTTCTTTAAATGTCTCGTTCATCAGATTACTGGATATCAACTACTTGATCCGAGAAACAATAAGCTTACACACTTCTATCTGAGTAAATACTAAGATATCAAATATCCAGTATACAATGAGGTTGGAACTTTCATACCCTTGGATGAGTTCGATAAGCAGGGGCTGCAACTCTTCATCTCGTATCTTGTGCATCCTGCTTGAGATAGCATTAGCTGATTTAATGATAATGCTTATTTTTGTACACAGCTTTCTTACGGATGCCCAGGTCAAGTCAATCTTGGAGTTCTCTGCCCCTCTATCGTCTAAAGCTTTGAGCCACTTGTGCTTCTTGTCATAGCTGACTCGTAGTTTTTCTTCATCCTAGAACAAGCACCTAAGCCATTTAACATACATGTCGATTCTTCAAAGAATTCAAGTACAAAGCAGTTATAAAATAACAAATCATGATCTTATGTTCTACTGTCACTCAATTTATCATAAAAATGCAATCACAAAAGCCTTAGAGTTAAGACCATGATCAACATTATGCGTTCAGCATCTGTAACCTAAGGTCAATAGATGGGTTTCAAATTTTACATATCAATACCTGGCACTTCTGATGTTGCAAAATTGTTGACAAGTCCAAATGATATCGCACAGAACCAACATAGTAGCTTGTAGTATGTCATCTTGAAACTACAAGCACAACTTTAGATATCCCCATTACAGTCCTTTAACCAAAAAAAGAAAAAAAAGAAGACGTGAACCAAATATATATGACGCAATAGCATTTTATTATTCACTATGAAGATCATTCAGTACTTGATGGTTTTGATTTGAAATATCTATGCAAGACTATCAAGAAATTCACATAAGCAACAGTCTAACGACATGGCTTTTTAATTCCACAAGCACTATGGAATTATTCCATCTGGTTATCTCAAATTTCATCCTGCTGTACATTCTATAAAGTAGATCCATACCTTTTCTTTTCCTTTCTCATGTCACACGGAAATTAAGTTTCAGTAGTTTTTCTATATCCACATGTATTTGTGATTGCATTGGAGTGGGATAGATACAAAGACTAAGTAGCATCCCTTCTCCTTTGGCCAGTCAATTGCAGAAGAGCTTTAATCCCTATATTATGAAAGCAGCCTGATTCCATGCTTAACAGTTTGGGAGAGTACAGAGATGATAACACTCATGTCATCTTTGTGACACTAGATAAGTCAGACCCTTGGCCATCAGCTCCCAATCATCCAATGAGGAAGCATATAAACCAGTTTGAACTGAACTCGATAATGTATGTGTGCAGCAGTACGTATGACTATTACATTTATCTTAGTGAAGGCTGGTTTGGCATAACTGGATAAAAACACATATCCTTTTCCTTTACATAGAGACAAACAATTCGAGCTTTTGGCCCATAAATCCCAAACGCATTTTATAAACTTAATATTTAAACATTATATACATCCCCCTTTTTGTTTTTCAGTAAGAGAACTTAATTTACATTCACAATTTTTATCTATGAATTGGACTAGTGAACTAAGCAACCTTATTCTATTCTAATAGCAATAAATTGCAGTCAGAAAATAGTTTAGGTTCGTTCTTGTAGATTAAGCATGTTCCAAAATGATACAACAAAGCAAAAAGGCTACCATATGAGATAATGACTAAATTTCTAATGCAAAACCGGAGAGCAGTATTTAGGTGGATTCTTGTAATAAGAGCTCTACCTTGACTTCGCTGTAGAGTTTCTTCTCCCATACATACAACTTCTCCAATGTTGATGAAAGGCTGCCAGACCTTGCAACAGTGCTGTTTCGAGCAACTGCATTGCCAGCTTTTCTCCTTATTGTGCTCTTACTTGAATGCCGTGACGGAGAAAGGCGTGAACGTATCAACAAAGGCAGAGCCATGCGATCCCAAATCCTGGAAGAGATGACTGGAACGAGATTTATAAGATTTACAAACTGTGTTCATTCTAGATTAATCAACCTCCCCAAACTAGAGATATTCTTCCATAGTTGTGTTACAATGATCATGCACTAAAATTTAGCTTCTTTAGAGTGCCAGTCTTGCAGAAAACAATTAAAGCATCTATATAATAAGGAAACAATGAGTGAAGAATATTATAAGAAATTTTAGAATGCTCAGTACCACTATGGCATAATGTGATGCTTGAAACGATAAAAAAAATGATGAAAGCATGAAGATAGAAGTTGTCTCCAGCATCTGCAAAGAATTTTCCTAAAGATTCTAATGATCAAGAGCACAGCTGAAATCGGAGGATGAGACCATTAGTTAATTTATATTTGAATTAACATAGGATCAACTAACAAAGGCATAAAAGTGGTGCGCTTCACACCAAAAAAACTCAATTACTACAAAGTAGATAGCAGAGCAACTAGGAAAATGCAGTTGTTAAACGTGCATATGGTTGAATGTATGTAATAATATGCTTTTCATAGTTTCTTTCAAGTTCAGTGGCAACAAAAGGCATCCAATGAAGTAGAACATAGGAGCCAAATTTGAACTCATGCCTCAAAAAATTAACATGTTCATTATGGAAACCAAAGAATTCAAACAGTGGCTGCAAATAACAGGACAATTTAGATAAGCAAATAAGATATGAGATAATGTAAATGTAGAAAATTTCCTTTTTCTTAACTTGGATCCCTCATGCCTTTAGTAAGTGCACAACCCTGGTCCAGATAATGTAAATGTAGAAGTAACCCCACCCATCTAACCCTATGGCGTCTCTTTCTCAGCTTCAGTTTGCAAACTTCTTCGACATGACTAGCACAGAACATGAAACCAGAAACAGATGAACCAAGCTAAATCTTACCTCTATGCATTTTACTTCTTGATCGGTATGGCAACTTGCCCAGCTCAAGCATCTGTGATATGTCTTCACCACAACCAGCAGCTGAACTGAAATGCTCCTCAATCTCCTGCACAACCTCCATCACATCCCTGGTACCTTGAACAGGCAATGGCTGATCATCATCACTGTAAGCAGACAATGGTTTCTCACTGCTGCGCACGCTCTCCTCGGTAACATATGAAACATCCTCAAATGTCACCCCTTTTTTCTTCCCATTGGATCCTGCATCCTCCCCACCACTTATCGTTTTACTCCCTGCTGAACTGCTCCTTCTCTCTTTCTCTTCCAACTCAATGCCAACCTTCTCATGCTTTCCTCCAATTTCACGACTGGGACCTGAATTTGAGCTTCTAGAGAAAGAATCCTTCTGTCTCAAATCATCATCAACTGCGTTATTCTCAGTCATTTCCACGTCTGCTTCCTCTTCAAGATCAGGAATTCCTTCCCGCTTACGCACCTCGCTCAAATCAGGACTGCTTATGGAGGAGCGTGAACCATACTTTCCTCCGGAATAATAGGGCAAGAACTCCTCGTAGTAATTGAAGGGGTCTAAGAAGTCCCAAGAAGAGGCTTCGTTAGGTGGTGGTTGAGGTGGAGTACCAGGGGCAACAGCCCGTGCCGAAGGACCTGCCCAATCCTCTCTTTCCTGCGGCGGAGATCCAATTGGAACACCATAGAAAGGATACCCATATCCATCATACGCAGAATTCGACCAAGATGATGCGAACGGATCCTGGGAGACCATTGTGGGGATCGCCGTCGATGACCTGATGAACGAAGAATTAGGGCTGGTAGGCGAAAAGCGATGATGAGGGGAAGAAGAAATATCTCCTTCACCACTACTCCCGACCCTGCTGGCCTTTCCGTCGGCGAACGAAGTGGAGCCGCCTGCACCCCGCGGGCTCGCCTCGGACTCCGACCCCGAGGACAGAGGCAGGTGGGAGCCCTCCGGCGACAGGGAGTGCGAGAGTGGCGTCACAGAAGAGGAAGTTGACGAGGCAGCGGCGGCGGTAATGGCACTGCCGCGACCAGTCCTGGCCTTCCTTTTGCCCTCGGATGAGGGGAGGACGAGGACGGAGGACCCCGGCGCCAGCTCCTCGTGGACAAAGTGGTGGAACGCGTCCCTGACGGCGGCGAGCGCCTGGAAGTAGGCCGCGTGGGCGGCAGCGAGGGCGTACCGGCGGTCTCTCGCCGCGTGGATCAGCTCCGTCCTCTCCCGGCAGAGTGCGACCAGCTTGGACTCCTCCGCCTTAGAGCTCCCGCATCCCATCTCCCACCGCCGCCGAGGAGGATAAGAACCTTAACCGCTCCGTCGCCAACCGTCATCGCGCTCCGACATATACGAAGGCCGGAGAACACGCACCCTAAACCCAGGTGGACCGGTTCCACACCGCCGCTTCGTCTCCATCCATGAGCGCGTGCGAACTCCTAAATAACGTAACGACTCGCTTGTAACAGTCCGATCGCGGGGTGAAGTCTACACGAGGCGGTCAACCGCTCCGTCGCCAACCGCCATCGCGCTCCGACATGGACGAAGGCCGGCGATCGCGAAACCCTAAACCCAGGTGGACCGCTTCCACACCGCCTCCTCGTCTCCATCCATGACCGCGTGCGAACTCCTAAATAACGTAACGACTCGCTTGTAGCATTCCGATCGCGGGATGAAGTCTACCCGAGGCGGAAGAGGAGGCGTCGGAATCGTGATCCCAGACGGAATCGGAAACGGCGAAGTGACAGCAGTTGCGATGAACAGCGAGGGTGGCAGGCGCGAACGGGGACACGCGAAGACGAGAGCGCCTGAAGAGCTCCGCTCCTCGATGAGACGCATGTGAACGTGTCACATCGGGGCGTTACACCCAGGAGCAAAAGTTTTCGGCCGTTATACCTGATCGCCAGCTCAACCGCGACTGGTCAGAGTTGGATGTTCCCATTCGATGTTCATCCAGTGACATCGAGGGTAGGGAAATTGAGTGAACGCGACGGGGAGGAATAAATCGTTCAGGCTGGCGAATTTTCCTAGAATTAACGAGTAGAAAGAGGCTTGACTATTGGAATGGTGACAATAGTCAAACTTGATGAGGTTAGATGTTTGACTGCACCGTTCAAGGTTTTATGACCACGTAATATAATATAAAATGCCGCGGCTTTGATCATTGAATACGGTCGACGCCATTTCCGCGTTGATAACATTTTGATTGGGTGATTGTTAATCCAAAATTTTAAGATTTCTTTAAATAATTTATACTAAATATATGTGAAATTAAACCCACATGGACTCAAATATAGTGCAACTTAATGAGTTTTAGGTTTTTAGATTCTGATATTATAATATCTCCATGTATAATAATATCAAATTAGCCAAAAACGAAAGATGCTGATGAAAAAAATCATATCTTAACAAAATGTTCAAGAGCTACATGACCTAATCAATTCATATTCCTACTGAGTTTTGTTTGATCGTTCTATAGTGATATCCAACCAAGAAAATGAATAGTTCATTATGTCTTGTCCAAATGTGTATCGTCTCTAAGATAACTAAATATGAAAGCTCTTATGCTGTTAGGATAGCCTGGCAAATCGAGTTAGACCAACCTCGTGTCCACCTGCACTGCTAGAACGCACAGGAAGGAGTTGGAGAGCTACGAATCGCCCTTTTGATGCACGCACATCGACGTAAATGCAAGTAGATCATCATGGGGAGGAAGAAGTTCCAGACTTGGGAGGCCTATCACAAGCCGCACGGACCCATCCGATCTGCTGCCTCTCGTTGTCGTAAACCACCGTGAGGTCTTGCAGAGAGATGTCTGCGAACACCCAACAAGCTCATCAAAGTCAATCGGACGAAGAACGTGGAGCTCATGATGGCATCCATGTTTACGAGTCATGTACCTCCGATGACATTGAGATTTCCGAGTCCGACTTCGGTGCCGTCGAGAATTCCCAAGCACGCATTGCCATGTTTCTGCGATCAAGAACAACAGAGTCCCGCAATTCAACCTTTCCTGTCTCGATTGTCCGGTTTCAGAGAGAGGGTGAGAGAGGGTTGTGATGCTCACTGTGATGATGAGGTAGTTCTCTGGAGGTACTTCGAGCAACGTTCTCTTCGCATTCACAAAGCTCAGAGCTAATGTCTTGAAGTACTGCTTGACATCATTCACAGACTTGAATGGCTTCTGCCCTTTCCAGCACACCGAAAGAGATGGGTCGTCGGACACCTCCTTCAGCGGCGTCTTCGACAGGTCACTCTTCACCTGCAAGAGCTCAAACAGTTGATTTCCGGAACAACTTAGCCAAAGAACTGAAACGAGTTCCTACTTACAGCTGAGAGGAATGCTTGGTATGGCTGAAACCCAAAGTAGGTGTAGGTACTCCCGGTATCGAAAACCACCTCCTTTTGCTTCACTCCGAGAGATCGAGTCCCCCATTGGAGGTTTGCTGGCCCGGGCGAGTAATAATTCCTAATGCAAAACGAAGTTAGAGGACGGCAGATGAAATCCAAGAACTCCAGCAGAATGCAGCTCACCGGGATCCAATCCGAGACATGGGCGCCCAGGTCATCCGAGAGCTGGGCACCAAATCATCGCCGAAGAAAAGATAGCCGCCTCCCTTGGCGCTGAGACAGTGGCCGACGACGTTCTTGGTCACCCCTTGATCGCTTAGCTGAGACAGAACGCTAACCTTCCCGGTGCCGAGCCCGAGAACTCCGTCGGTGAGCGCTGGGGTGTTGGGGCTCGTAAGCTGCTGATTGTACCCACACCTGGACATGTCTCCATGACATTTTACTGAGCAGTCTACAGATCGGAAAGATGGAAGTTTTATGGAAACAACAGGGTGAGGTTGCTTACCCGAAGGCGAGGATGGGGCGGGCGAGGGTACGGCCGAGGGAGAAGGCGTCGGCGACGAGGACGCCGAGAGAGGAGCCGCTGTCTGCGTATTCGATCTCGTAGTCACATTGGCCGCAGTTCTGATCCTGGGCGGTGCCGGAGTGGAGGGCGGCGCAGAAGGGGTTTCTGCAGGGTACAAGATTGGTGCGCTTGGGCCGGTACCACGGGTGAGGTCCCTGAAGTTGACGAATCCAAAGGAAAAGGATCGGATTTTACTTGAGAAACTTACGAAGATTTTTGGGAAATTAGAGAGGAATTTGGGAACAAAGATTCGACCTTGGAACAGCGAACGCAGGGGGCGTCGCATTGGATCCAGGTGAGGTCGCTGCCGGTGTCAACGTCCAAGAAGTAGGGCTTCGGCGGATCGCCAATGTTCATCTCCACGTAGTACAGCCTGCGAATTCGACAAAGAATCAGGTACAATAATGCATAAATCTGCATAAACCCAGTTCTTGACATGTACCCGCGCGGGTAGACGTCGCCGTGGATAGGGAAGACAGCGGAGGAAGCGTCTAACGCCTTCGCCTTCTTCGGCGAGGGGGTAGTGACCGCGGCGGAGACGGAGGCGATCACAGCGGTGACGACCAACGAGGCGAATAGGAGCCCTCTTCGGGCGGCCTTCCAGCCACCCATCCTCCGCCGATTGAGATCGTGGAACGAATCGGAGATGAAGAAAGCGGCGTCGGATGGTCGAGTCCAATTCTCCGCCGTCGGCTCTGACGCAAAAGAGCGAATGGAGAGAGGTGGACGGGGAGGCTTCCGACGACTAGACTGCCAACTTGTACGCCTTCGCCTGGCGTGAGCATTGATCATACCTCAAATTGACCTTTTTTTGTTATTGTTATCTGCATCTATAATCCACATATTTGATCCTAATTATTATAATTATAACTATTTTATTTATTATAATTATCATTAACAAAACTAATCCATTTTTTCCCCTCAGCTTCGTCTGTGACTCAATCCGCGTAAAACGCGATGTGGGTCCCACATCTGACAGGGAAACCAACCCGACAAAGTGGTCGCCGGGGCCCACATGAAGCTCGCGGGAAAGCCCGCGTAACAGGAGTCAGTTCAAGGGAGGAGGTTTTGACTGGGACGCAAAACAACATTTTCCTGGAAGAACACAGACTATCGGAATAAAGAACGACGAGGAAGAAGACGAAACTAACGATGGTGTTGTTGACTAGAAGACTTGACCACTAAGTTGTGTTTAAGATGTGTCTGAAATAGAAGCGCATGATCAAGTTCTTCCTTGTTTTTGTTGTTGATCTTAATGTGCAGATATAAACCCTATTTCCAGATGTAAGACTATGTATATTATCAAATGCTTAGCTTGCATTGGATCAAGAAGGTTTGATCATATCATACACTACAGATGACAACAGTCTGAACGTGTCCTCTTCACTTCTAAAGGGAGAGGATAACAGGAAATGCAAGGGGGTTAAGCCTGCAAACCTGTTGCTACTGCAAAACCCAAAGGTTTGATGGCCTTAAGCACATCAGTGTATCCATGGCTACAACCACCAACTATTCAAGCAAAATTAAGTTCCTAAAAAGTTCATGATGTTACACGGTGTAGCAAAACGTAATTAATCAAAGCGCAACTCCTCTGGCATGTCGCAAAGAGCTCGTATCGTGTGACTGGCCACAGCCATTAGCTGCAGATACTCGTCCGCCCCATCGATTAAGCACTGCAAAGGTGTTAATTGTAATTAAATAATTATGAGTAATCAAGCATTTTAATCCTTCCATTTTATATCTATCCTATTATTATAGATCACTATGAGGGCCTATTTGAAGCTGGAGACGACAGAACTGCACGAAAGAACATTTATAACATGTAGAAAACTACTCGGATGATTACAAGAAAGAAACATATGATTAACTCTTGAGTCGGGCTGTGACTTTATGATCTATGGGGATGCCTGGAGGTTTTCCATAATTAGCTAGGTTATGACGTGGGTTTATATATGTGCAAAAACAACTGGTACACGACTAAGATTTATATAAACAAGACACTCAAAAGTTCCGTGTATCTACACATACTGTGTGAACAAGTATAGCCATTAAGCACAAGCACTCACATTGTATGCCTATATTCATTGAGGTCAAGTCATCATATAAGACCAATAGAACAGATGATTAGACAGAAGCATTAACGCTAACCTTGTCTGCTTCACCCAACTTCTTGCAGATTCTTGCCTTCTGTTCATCTGATATGTCATCGTTATTAACTATCACCTCTAGGAACTGGTAAACCATCTTGAATCAGTACCATATACAATAAGAATTATGATTGTACAGTGAAAGTAAGTTGTAGGCGAGATATAACCTGATATAACAGTTGAGAGACTGGATATCCCTCAGCAATTACATTATTAACCTCCTTGTTTGCAACATCAAAATCGCCAGATTTGCAAGCTGTGAATACTGCCTGAACTACTTCTTGAGGGATCACCTAAACAATCATGGTAGAAACAGTGGTCATAACAGAAGCACAAAAGATAAGCTACTAGTCAAACAAAAAAAATATTCTGCTTTAGGCATCCATCACATATTGTTGCTTTAAGACTCATGTAATAGTTGCATGGACAAGAACCAGTGTTCATATGAATAAAACAGTAATGTATAACGGTGCCCATAACCAATAAGAGTTGGAAAAAATCAAGAGTGAGCTCGCCAATAGACCATTACAATCATCCACTAAACAATAATATATACAGCAACAAATCATCAAAGTCCTTTAACATAACCTACAAGCCTTATCCAGATACACCATCTGTCTCGAAGAACTTCATCCATCAAGGTTAGTATTTGAAAATACTTTAATAAACTATCCAACCAAACATTTGACCTAGAAGTGAGAGTCATGAAGTTTATGAACTAAAGGAAGACCTAGGACAACATTTAGTTCAAGAGAATGTTTGTTGGTCAAAACTCAAAAGTCAACCGTTGTCACTCTACCATTGAAGTTTTAGAGAATGACCTGGAATTTGGTTGTGATCATTTTTAACCAAGCTTAACCAACCAACATATTCATGGCACATTCACCTTGTTTGTACAACTAGATATTCATCATCAACTATTGAACCATAAAGGTTTAAGGATCGGGTTACTCGGTTTCAATCACATGAAATGAAATTGAATTCTATAAGTGAAAAGTGTTTGGTGTGCAAACCATTCTATATTTATTTGCCTTTTTAACATTTTCTCCGTTTGAAGGTTATCTGAAAGATGTAACAGTTACCATATACTTTATGTGTGGCTATGAAAAATAATTTGAAAATGATCCCTAAAGAGAGAAACTAATCCCAATCAAAGATTTGCTGATAGGAAGATTGTCTCACAAAATATAAATGAAAATAAAGATTCTCAAAATTGAAAAATCGGATGTGTCTGACCGGATTAATAATTGATTTGAGATCATTATTTATTTATTTGATCATTTGTTTAGCTTTTCTTCTACTTGTAATTGATAGACTATTAAAGGGGAAAAATTGGAAGCGATGGGAAGGTAGATCAGTGGAATGTATAAACAAAGAAGTCAGGCTCTCCCTGCTGGTGTAAGATCATTGACCATGGGAGGTGTGTCTAGTATGAGACTACGAATACCTAGGTCGATGACTGGGAATTGGAAAACATCTAAAAATCATGGATTATTTCTTCTCTTATTTCCTTCTGCATAATTTCTCTGTTTTCCACTCGTGCTTTTCTTTCTTTTTTAATAACCCATAGTTGCTTCCAATATAGAACAAAATGAATTGCCAATTTATGTCAATCCTGGTAAAATTACTTGGTTATAACTAGGATCACAAAAGTTTTTTTTTCTTTGACACACTGACTGAAAAACAGAGAGCTGCCAGATGCAATTTTCTAGAAGATACATGAAATAAAATGTTAAAAACAAGTGGGAGTAAAAGTACCCCAGAAACACTAATGAGGTCCTTGGATGTAATGGATGATCCAAACAAGCGAGCTGCACTCTGAAAAGAATTGAACAGAAAAATGGTTTTGAGACATCATAAAGTGTTGGTCTGTCGCTAAATTTCTGCATGACCAACTCCTCCAATCTTTCCTTCTCCTCAAAAGAGAAAAGTTACAACAAGAGTAGTAGATTAGGAGAACTTTAATGCCAAGATAAGCTTTATCAGTATGATCAAAGCAAGCAGAAAGTAAAGAAAAAAAAAACCTGCAGGTATGTAATAGCACGGCGAAGATCTCCCTGAGAGATTGAGCTCAAAGTAGAAAGAGCCTAGTTGGTTTTTATAAACAAAAGTTAGTATTCAATCACAATTTGTGCATTGTGCAAATATCCTTACTTCCAAGGGAACTACTAGGTAACTGAAAAACACAATTCAATGGTCTGCATACCTCAGAATCCAGAGTCAGGCCTTCTTCACTACAAATGTGCAAGATGCGACTACTCATTATACCCTCAGAAAGAGGTTTAAACCTGAACTTCGCACACCTGGAAGCAAGTGGTTCTATGATCCTATACTCAGAAAAAGGATAAAACCGAAGGAAATTAGATTATCAACTATTTAAATGAAGAGGAAACAATTGTTATTTTACTGCAAAAATGAAATAAAATGAAGGGAAAATACCTGCTGATATAATTACATATAAAGAAGAACCTAGTTACTTTGGAGTAAGTCTCCATGGTACGTCTTAATGCATTCTGTTAGGATAACTTACATCAATTCAAGAACTCAAATGCGAGGTTTTATTGATATCAGAGGAAACCCAAGATAAAGAAAACTAATAAAATCATGGACCTGAGCATCTTCTGTCATTGAATCAGCTTCATCTAGAATGATGATCTTGTAAGGTGGACATGGATATCTGTTAGAACACAGTAAAGGATGAAGAAAATGGAAAAAGGGAGAATTTACAAAGTAAACAGACATTGTCCTTTTTTATCTTAATAAGCAGAAAGAATACAAACCCTTGACGAGATCCTGAACCCACAGCAACAGCTGCAAAATCTTTGATCTTTGTTCGCACAACATTAATCCCTCGATCATCACTAGCATTAAGTTCTAAAACTCTTGATCTATAGAGTTCTGGCCTGTTGACAAGGTGAAGGCAAAATAAATGACACTTTAAATAATTCATGTGATTGGAAGTTTATCAGATAGTGGTACTAAGGAATAAATAGACCTTAGAGCTTCAGATATAAATATTATTAAAACTAGAGAATAAACATTATATAGCCACATCTATTGGTCCAAAATCTTGCAACGTTTCAAATGATGGATCATGTAAAACAGTTGTGGATTAGATTCCCTAACTGATCTTTCTCTAGTTTAATGAAGAGAATAAGATTTTAGATAACATGTTAAGTATATGCATATTAGAACAAGCCTTTAGATAAGATGTTAAATATACACATATATCCACATTTTTATAATAAAAAATTATTAAAATGCTTTCAACAAATTACAGGTCACAGAAATTATTAAAATTTCTGGTTTTGACATGCTATCTTTTGACTCTTTTTTGATGCCTCTCCCTTCCTCCCTCCACCATGTTTCATGCCGCCTGTTGGTCACCACCACCAACCATAGCTAGCTGTTTGTACAGGTTTCGCATCAAAATTTTAAACCATAGCCATCATATGCAATTAGCATTCATTATAAGCATTACGCTCCTGACTAAATCCAAATTGCAACTTGACACAAAGAAAAAGAAGCTAGAATCTCAGTTCCACTTTGGTCACCCTGAGTAATTGATTAATCTCTTTACTAAATTCCTATGGAACTTTAGTATCTAAGACTAATACCTTGTCAATCATATCTTGGTGACTAGAATAACTCCCAGATGTGGATGAGAATAATTAAATATAGGGGGCAAGCCTTGGCATCATGGTGAGGTTGCTCCTTTTTGGGGGTAAGGCTGTGTAAATCAACCCTACCTAGACCACATTAAGAGCTCATGTGCTAATTCATTCTTTTTCAATCAGTCATAAATGTATCTCATACAGAAAATTGTAGTTGCCACTTTTTAGTTAAGTATAAATGTATCTCATTAGTAACAATAGAACTATGTTAGGACAGCATCTCCAACATGACAAGCAACAAGCAATAGCTAAATGGTTGTCCTATAATTAATTTATCTAATACAGAAGCATATAGCTTTAATAGGGCACCATCTCCTACGCAACAAGCAACAAGCATCGGATAAAAGGATAAATCAAGAAGTAATATTTCAAAATCGTTTTATAAACCTAGTGTCAATATAAAATATGAAGTCTAAACATTTTCTCCTCAGCACAGACTTACATGATGAGCATTACAGCGATATTAGACCAGCGAAATCAAGCAAGAAGCCACATCCATTCAGACACAAGTTGTTTGAAGTAAAGCAAGAAGAAAAGTTAATTAAACTCGGAGGCGATTAGTAACTACCCAAAGAGTTGGTGAGCAATGGCAAGGGCGGTCGTAGTCTTCCCTGTTCCGGGCGGCCCGTAAAAAAGCATGTGAGGGCACTGTAGAAACATCTCCAAATAAAAAAGAAAAGCCAAAAAACCTCTTTTTTTTTCCGATGAGAGACAAAAACAAAGAATAAATGGGAAGGAGAGGGAACTCTCACGTTGGCGGTCTCAAGGGTGTTGGTGAGGACTCGGATGACCTCGTCCTGGTGCGCCACATCCTTCACCTGCCTTGGTCGGCTGCGCCGTCGTCGTCGTAATGTTCCCAGAAGAGCCGACGAGGGATCAAAAACGGGACAGAGTTACCACCAAACCGAAAGAAATACCAGAATAGAAAGAGAGAGGAGCGACGAGAAAAGGAGAGGGAAATCGTACTATTTCTCCACCCACGGCTGGGAGCTCTGAACTACGGGCGCCATTGCCCTCTCGGCGGGGGCAATCGACGCAGCGCGGCGGAGGACGGGGAGCGGCCCGGGGGGGAGGGGTGGGGAGACGAGGTGATGGAATTTGAGGGCTTCAAGCAACAACAGGGCGCGACGAGCTTACCACATCACGGACCTAATTGGCTGGACCGGCCCATATGGATTCAATTTACGGCCCAACCAAACCGGACCGGTTCAAAACATTCCACCACACCAAATCATCTCTACGGTGATTCACTCAGCCTATAAAGCATTTTTCATATCGTACATTAGATTTAGGTGGAGAAATTTATGATTCGGGTGGATTCGGATGCATTCTAAAAGTGGCAATTAGAAAGAGGATTTTGTTATTTTTGTCATATTCTCGAGATATTACTTCTATCCAAAATCGATATGATAAAAGAATAAATTAATTAAGATGAGAAAAGCATGGAAGGAGAGAGTAGAAGACAAAAAAACATGACAATAGATTATATGATATTAAGTAGTGAGAAATCATGTTATATATTACATTATGAAATGTATCGTTTAAAGACCTATACCTAATTATCTCGTTGCCTATGATTCAAAGAAAAATTGAAATTTTCTAAAGCACCCAAAAAACACATTGAAGAATACACTAATGAAAAAAAAAATTATTTTTAAATTATTTATTTCATTATCCTACAATCATATAATAATATCGGATTAGTATCCATATTCAAATGCAGCTGTATCACTAAGTTCCTGTTTGATGTCCGCATCAAAATAAATATCACCAATTATTAATTGATATAAATACAAACCGTACCACTTTCTTTAAATAAACAACTTTCTTAAAATAAATTATTTATATATTCTCATTAATGGTATATATATATATATATATATATATATATATAAGAAAGGCGAAGCACAACCTGAGATATGCCATGCGACGCCGCTTTCCACTTTTCTTCAAACATGTATCTCGTTCACGAGTGCCACGTGGAAATATGAGAAAGGCCAAAATAATAACTCTGCCCGAACGACCACTACCCTGCAGACCGACCTGCGTCGTAATCGGATAAACGGCTAGCGCTTGGCGGGTCCCAAGCCAATTCTCTAATGGTAAGGCAGGTAGTTTCCGAGTAAGAAAAAATATGACTCCATAAAAGTAACACAACCGGTATAGTACACCAAGAAAGACGTTGAGCTAATGGTCCACGCTCAGTTCCCTCCTCGCCACGTTTCCAGCGAGGACACCACAAATGGGGATATACACAAAAAGTACAGACGGTACAGATGAAAGGTGAGAGTTTGATGGACGGTTTTCAAGAGCCTTTCATCAGCTTCCCATGCAATGCACCCCGCACGTGTTCGCGGTCGCATGACGTGTAAATTCCAAATTTACCCCTGTACAACTACATCCGGCGGGGGACATTGGGGCAAGGGTGGGCCCTGATAATAGTGTGGTGAAACGTCGGGTGCGTGGGGTGGGTACAAACAGCGTTTCTCCAGGCCACCAATTACGAGCCATGCCAGCGTGACGTCAGGTACGCGGAGCACCACACCGCAGCCGAGAAATTATAAGAATTAATAGACGCCCACCCGTCCCCCGAACGGCACCTCATTATCGCTTGATTCAGTCCCGTCTCTCTCGCGCTCTCTCTCGCTCGCCCCGAAAGAGGATTTCTGTGTCTCTTTCTTCGAGGGTTTTGCGCTGTCGGCTCTTATGATCTTTGCCAGTCGTATCGGGTAAGAGCAAAAAGCACCGGTCTCTTCAGATCGTGTGCCACAAGTCCGATTTCTTGTTTTCCTCATGTAATATCTCTAAGATTAGATTGTGTAATGGATTCTACTCTCGGAGTAGGGGATTTTGGACCTTACGATTGGAAGTTTGGTTGTGGGACTTTCGACATCGATTATTTCCTCGATTCGTAAGATCGTTCTTGTGAACGGTCGGGATTAGATGGGCTTTGGGTGGTAGGTGCATTGCCCGGGGAGCTAGTCGGGCGTGTGATTCCCTTTAGGTCGGCAATTAGATCGAATCGCCTTTGGTTTTATGATAGATCTCCCGCACCGCCTCTAAGTTAGAGTTTGTGTTAGTATCAGATATTGGAGCCTCTTTTTTGGCTTTATGCATACGGGAAGTGATCTAATCCGTCAGAAACTAGGGCTTCTGCTTCAGTTGAAGTATGACTCGATTTATGAAAATAAGGAACTTTATGCATTTATACCAATATACTATAGATCCTAACTAAAATTAACGTTAAAAATATGTTCTTGATACAAGGTAGCCTGTCTCAAATTTTAAGCAAGTACCTACTATATAATGGTTAAGCTTCTAGTGCTTCAAGTTTATACTGCATTTTGTGCTAGTCTGGATGGGCAATAAGATGAATTGTGATGTCAATCTCAAAGCTTGTGGTCCCTGGATGTAGTATCTGTATGTGCCTACTATTGATGCATCACCAAAACATATAAGAATATTATTGTTTCACTTGTGGCATGCTTACTGGGTGGTAATTATTTTAACCTTGAATGGCAAATTTTTTCTTATCCTGGAAGTTTTTTCAGGGCGTTGGAAGGTTTACCATTTTGATAATTTTGTTCTTTCTTTAAAACTGCTGGATTGATAATTTATTCTTTCTCCTTATTTGCTTAAGTTTTGATTGTTGTCTTGACTCTTGTTACATATCATGCATCGGACAGGTCTCTTGTAACATGACGTAACAAATTATGTGGGTAACCTAATTAAGACAATTGCCAACAGAATCATGAACATAATAGGAAAAGATGCAAGGGAGCATGCTACGAGTAGCCGAAACTTTCTTTTTATTGATGATCAGCATACTAGGACAACACAGGTACTGGTACCTCAGGTTGGTATTTCTTATTAAAAATGTACAGTATATGATGATTCATATAGAAAGTTTCTTTTTCTTTAAGCTGGAACCTCCAATAAAATAAACAAAATGAGCATGAAAATTTACTATCAATATTCGTGTTTTACTATCTATGCTATTTTCATTTGAGAAAGGTGGCCTTTAACTGATAGTCAAAGTGAAAACCAGTTTTGTAATTAACTAGATTAATAATTCATAAATGTAGAGCTTTTTTGACAAAGGGTGTGAACACAGCTGTAAAATTGCTTCATTACATCATTGAAGTCATAGTCTATGGGTTTGAATTAAGGAAGTAACCTCTTGAAATGTTGTGGTTGTGTTCTCTACATCTAACTTTAAATGGGTATCAGAATGGTGGAATCTCTTGCATTCCGCTTCCCCTTTGTTTAGTTAGCAATGATCAAAAGTATGTGCTTGACTCATTTCTATCCTAAATATAAAACATAAGACCATAAGGCAGAAACTTCATCCGAAGCTTTATGTGTTGTTGTCACTTAAGTAATTAATTTTTGGCTAAATGGTTGGTGTTACTTTTCCTCTACAAGTGATTCTGATCTGGGGGTTTGTTTCCTCAAGTATTTGGCAATGGTTGTTTTATTCAGGTGGGCTTTATTTTTATGTCTCTCTCAAGAAAAATTATTATTTTTTGTTATGACATTGTGTTTTTACTCAAAATCCTTTTGTTCTATTAAGCACTCAAATCTATTAGCTTGAAAAGATATTTATAATTTTTTTCTTTCTTGGTGTAACAGTGTCAAACCTTCGGTCAAAAGCCCAGTGATTTCTGTATATTGTTGCATTATTCCTTCGCAAGTTAGAAGAAGTTTCTCCATTCGTTTAGCATAGATTTGTTTCGGAGATCTTCAGAAAATGCCTTCTCTGCAGTTATTGCCATTAACTGAGCATGGGCGTAGCCTTTTGGCATCTAGGAGGTACGTTAAGATATTTTGCTTTTCTGTCATATTCTTTTTGTTGATGTTCTTGTTCACATGTCTTGATCAAATATAATATTGCTGAAGTCAGAGCATTCTGGTTCACATGTAACATACAGCTCTTATTAAAATGCTCCATAACTCAAAGAAAGATAACTGAGCGAAGATGAAAAGAAAGCATTGATGAACATAATACTGCTGCAATGCTACTTTCCTAAATAATGTGATATTTGTAGGCCTGGTTAATTGTTTAACCTTTGGTGGTTGTTGCAACTTTAAATTCTTTATGTTAGTATCATCAAGACCGTGACCTTGGTTTAAATGGAAATACATTATAGATGTTGAAGAGAAATTTGATCTTTTGATTGACAACTGCAGATAGTCTGATTCATGTCTTTCAGATTTGCTCTGTGAAACCTTGTTTGCTTCCCACTTTTGACCTTGTCTGTGAGAGATTAATTATAATCATTTTATTATTTGTTCTCGGAATTTAGGTATGAGAAGATATCATTATCTCTTTGCACTTTTCTCATATCCATCTTAGCACAATGGATATGGAGTCTAGTTGGCCTGCGTATATGCCATCTGTGCGTCACATCAACACCACAGTATCATGATTCGAGTTTTATGTCTATGATATTAGAAAACATGGATTATTAACGTGAGGTAAGTGACAAGTGCTAAATGTGACAGAGAAAACACAGGTGATCAAGTGACTGCTCTAAACCATGGACGGGTGAGTTAAAATTAGGACAAACAATAGTTGGGTAAAATGTAATTGACCCTCTTTTCTGGATATTGCTGTGTTCCAGTTTTTCTTTTACTACTGTGATTTGATTAAGACTACAAAGTGTAGCAGCAACCGCATAGGGGCAGGTATTTGACCAAAACTGACTTGAAATAAATTGTTATTTTTCATTTTAACAGAAGTGGTTGTAACTTGAGGAATTCCTATTTGCTGTTATCACACTGATTAGGCAACCGAACTCTTTATGATTTGTCCCTGGTCAATTACAATTCATTGTGTTATCTAGGTTTAAGAAAGTCTATAGCAACATAAGAGCAGCGACCGGTATCATATTTGATAAAAAACTACCTATTATCTTTCAAAACGCCTTACTTTTATCACACTGATTAGGCTACAGAACTCTGTTATGATTTGTCCCTGGTAAATTACAATTCATTGTGTTATCTAGGTTTAAGAAAGTCTATAGCAACACAAGAGCAGCGACCGGTATCATATTTGATAAAAAACTACCTATTATCTTTCAAAACGCCTTACTTTTAGTGCTAGTAATAAGCTTTTAAATATTGATCGGGTACTGCTTTTTTTAATTACCAAACCGTGTACCAAGTGGTATACCAACTTGTACTGCCTGCTGTCATGCAGGTTGGTACCTGTCAGAAATAGCAATAAAAAAATAATACTGACTGGTACCAGCCCATATGGTCCTGTATTTATCCTTTGTTGGACCAGTAAATATCAGCCGGTACTCACCAGTATTTGAAACCATGGCTAGTAATATAGTGAAACTTGGAAGATGCAAACGGCTGTTTGTGCTTTTTGACATGCAATGTGTTCCATCTTCACTTGTATAATGATGCTTATCTACGGATTTGTTTGGTTCAAGAAGAAGTGATGGATCCTATCGTGTCATAACTTGCCAAAAGAGCTTTATGGGATATTTCCCAACTAGTTAAAGGGATTTACTTAGCCATTTTACAGTTGTAACCTAACCATTGAAACGGTTGATTTGAACAAAATAGCAGTTATCTATCCTCTACATTCATACCACTAATTTGTCTGGTTGGGGGCAAGAAATTTATAAATCTTCCTATTTGTTATTCTTAATAGAACCGATCAGTTTATATTTACTTTCGACTAATTCTTTACCTATATAAGAATGATATAAGTAACTTATTGTGCACTTTACTATTGAATTACTTCACTTATTCACTTGAGATTTATGCTTGCACCAAATGGACCCTAATTGTTTACAGTCATACAATTCTACTCTCATGATAATATTTGAATTTTACTACTATGGCCTATTTTTCAACAGTATATACTTCATTATCTCTGAGTACAAAGGTAATGTGATTTCACCTTGAATCATCTTTTGTAAAGAATTGTGTATGAAATATGACTATCTTCACCAATATTCGGCTGTGGTATTAAGCAGGAGGACATTGGCAGCAGTGTCAGCTGTCTTAGTGGCTGGTGGAACTGTTGCATACATACAGTCGCATCGCCGTAGAAAAATCCCCAAATCAGAAGAATCTTCAAATCACACCATATCAAGAGAGAATGGAGAAAGCTTGAGCCGAAATGGTGTTAGTGATCATCCAGTTCGGGTGGCAAGGCCAGGAAGAAAGGGATTGAGATCCCTACACGTTTTAGCTGCAATCTTGCTCTCCCGGATGGGCGCAAATGGCATATGGAATCTTATGGCCTTAGTGACTACAGCTGTGAGTTTCTTTTGCTATGTATTTGTTGCAGATTGTTTGTTATGTTTTTCTTGCACCATTGGTCCGCTATCGTGTGGATTTGCACCGTCATCACTCAGATACATATTTTTGTGTTATATATGTGTGTGTGTGAGAGAGAGAAGAGAGAGAGAGAGAGAGAGTTGGATATTTGTCAATTTCTTTGGATTGTTAATTTATGACTACACAGCGTGACATGAATTAAGCACATCAAACATTGGCAGGATGAAAAATGTGACAGTTGATGCATGTCACCAGTGGTGTGGTAGCATCTATATAGGATCCTTTCTCTTGATGTTCTTTCTTATTGCATTCTGTTATTTGCTCTTTTATTAGCATGAATCAATCTTTAACAACATGGTCTTATTCTAGAAGCTAATAACTGCAGATAGCCATCACTTCTTTCCTGTTGATCGTTCAATTTTTAACACTTTTTTTTATCTTTCTTTATCTAGAAAAAGGGTGCAATGTTAATAGATTTAATCTCGGTGAAGTAAAAAGGAGGACCTCTTATGACAGCTGTTAATGAAAAATGCAAGGAGTGAAAATTTAACATTTTCCTAAAACATACACAAGATGCCTACACCTACTTTGCAAAGTTGCCATTGTGAATCGCCATGCTGAACCACTTTGAATGCATAGTTCTTGGGAAGCTGATGCCTGAAGGCTGAAGCACCATTTTGTTCAAGGCACTAGAGCAGCCTTATTCACACCAAGGAATCTCAGTCAAGGACTTAAATTCTTGCAGCACTAGGGATGCCAGATGGACACTGGAAGGTCCAAATGAGAAAAACTTAAAAATAAACCCAATATACTTGTGATCCTTCTCATCTCCTCTAGCATTTCTTTCCTATGCTTGGCTTTCCTCTCTAGATCTGACTGCAAAATGTTTGATGAGAGTTTGTTTGTGAAAGGGTCTGAAAGAGGTGCAAGCAAGAGGGCTCGGGTTTGAGAGTGGTGGCAAGTTGCAAGGTTCTTCGAGGGATTATCTCATCACTGAACACCTTGACCTGAATCGGTATTTATATTTTTTTTCAAATAGGACCAATCCATGTTAAAGTTTAATGAATGGCTCAGCCCAAAATAATTAAGAAATAAGGGCATTGAATTCAAATGGGCTTGTTGGGCCCTATTCAGAGGTTCCAATTTTACCAAGAACCAAGTGTTAGGTATCAGTAGTGACTCAGTTTGACATGTTTCCTGATTTGGGTGATCTCGGGTGGAACTATCGGGCCAAAAGAATGTCCTTTTCCAAATATTCACACTTTAATAGTTATATGTTCTTCATTCAATCATTTATATCTCAAGGCTTCTTTTTCTACAAAATATGTTAGTTTTGTAATTGAAATTTTAGGACTCTAAGCTTGATTTGTGTTTTAAAGTCAGGAATTATGGGATTGGAGGGAATTCATTTGTGGAGTAGGCAATAGGTGAAAGATTTTCCACTTGGCTGATTATAGGACACCACTTATGCTATATCCCAATTTCACTTGTCACGTGACAAACAATAGGATCTCATTCCATGCATGTCATTACTGTTGGAAATGGCATCATGCTATTCGAAATTATGCTAAAGCTAAGGTATGTTTTTGGAGAATTGTGTCTGTAATCCTATATAGTTTTATTGAAACATATAATACTAATGATCTATTTTCAATTGAAATGCATTTTACTGCTAAGAAATCGTGACTAATTGTATTGAAGTGTACTAAAGCTATTTAATTATATTTATCATTCAAATAGAGGGTAAACATTTTAGTTTTGACATGCAGCAATAGTTACTCATCCCAACCACTGGCAATTTGATACTTTTGTTGACCTTCTTCTAACCACCTGCTATATGTCTTGAAGAATTAGATGCTGAAACTTTTTTGCTGATACCATGTAGAATTAAAACACTTGTTTTTACATGTGATCTTGAAATTATAACTTTTCTTTTTCAAACTTAAATTAGGCTCACTCTAATATGCATATTGTTTGTTGAGAGACAGTGGGATGTGACAATGGAATACAATAAACTTGCACAATTAGATTTAACGTTCAACTAAATAGAAAACCCTTTTAGTTTATACAAGAAGCTAGAAAAGTCTTTTTTAGCCCAACCATTGGCATTTTGAATCTTTATGTAATCATCCTCTAATTGCTTTCTCATGCATTGGAGAAATAGACACTGTTCTCTTTTTGGTAATTTCTTATTGAGACTGCACTTATGATGTTCAATACTTCAATTGATTCCCCCTGTTTACAGGTTTGTGTACATGCAAGATGTTAACAGATTGCTGGTATCATTTTCTTGGATATGTAGGTTGTATTCACTAAGTTGCTTAGCGTCAAACTTCATTTTTTTTGCAGGTTTTAAGAACTGCCTTGAGTCACAGATTGGCAAAAGTTCAAGGATTCTTGTTTCGAGCTGCTTTTCTTCGGCGTGTACCCAATTTTTTGCGCCTAATTGTCGAGAATCTTACATTATGTTTTCTCCAGTCCACCTTATATTCAACATCGAAGTACTTGACGGGGTCCTTAGGTTTGAGATTCAGAAAAAAATTGACGGACCTCATACATGCAGATTATTTCGAGGTCAGAACAGCTGTTTTCTAAGTGAGGCTTTTGAAGCATATTTACTAATTCTTTATACAAACTGAATTATATTGCAGCATCAGCCCTATAAACAAACTAACTAGATATGTTAACTTTTTCCAGGGATCTTGTGACAGTAAATTGAGTTACTCTCTATGTTATTTTAGTCATGCATCTAATAGTTAGGGTACTTTTAGTTTTAGGCATGGTTCTAAATTTTGAATACTGGTAGTACCAGTCCCTTTCTGGACTAGAACTGGTTTGAAATGCACTGTCATGCCAACACATGATACGACCACCATATCGGAAGTGTGGAGGAGGAGGTGAAGGAGGAGAGGAGGACCCATCAGGCTGGTGGCAGTAAAGAACTAAAGATAATAAAAACCGTTAACAAATTTACATATGCCACTGCCGATGACATTGATTAGGAAAAGCCAGGTTAACTACTTCTGACTATTGTTAACAATAGTTTGTTGGAGTTGAAGAAGTATATAATCAAATTAACTAACTACCCCTAACGTTTTAAACATCATAATAAGCTTGTAAGGGTAATAATGTAAATTAGAGTTTCAACTAACATAACTTACAGGAGCCAATGGAGATTAATTACAATGGTGGATGTGCAAGTTTTTAAGTTTTGGAGGGATATATATTGCTAAACTTAATGTAGAAGGATACATATGAAAATTATTGACTTGGGAGGGATATATATGCAATTTTTCCATAAATAATTTAGAAACTAATTTAAGTCTATTAATCATGTTTCTTATGTTAGAAAATTGAAAGCCAATCTGAATTAAAAGAAGCATGAGAAAAAATTAATTATTGTACATATAAAAAATAATCAAATCATAACTTTCCTTTGGTTTAATATAGGTAAATTTAGCACTTCTGATCAGATTTATGATTTTTTAATTCTGTTGGAACTCAACCTGTATCTGTTCATATAAAAAAATCTGGATAGTCAATATAAATATGTATACAAATATTCAACAGAAACAATAAAGCCCATTTCAGGGTTTTCTATCTCATTCAAAGGTTTATGGATAATTTTTATTTTAAGTCAGTGAAGACTTTTATTTAGCACACAACATATACTCACGATCATTTGCTTTATTTATTTTTTTGGTTGAATATGACTATAATTTGAGGCAAGATAATTAAGTTCATTTTTTGCATCTTTTTTTGTGCTTTTAGCATCGGCATATAAACATATGCTTATTTTGTTTTTAAGATGCACTTATTTTTATATCAAGTTATGTTGTGAAATGCAGAATATGGTGTACTACAAAATCTCGCACGTTGATGATCGGATCAATAACCCGGAGCAGCAGATTGCCAGTGATATACCCAAATTTTGTTCTGAATTGAGTGACCTTATACAAGAAGATCTTGCTGCAGTTGCTGATGGCATAATTTATACCTGGCGCCTCTGTTCCTATGCAAGTCCAAAATATGTGCTCTGGATACTGGTAGCATCTCTTTCTTTGCTGCAATTATTTTATGAATTAGTTCTTATTTCAAGTCATTTCCCGACTTTATGTCCTTTTTAGCTTGTATCATTTATTATTGGTATATATTGATAACTTTTAATGCAAGTTATTTGTTGGATTTCAGGCATATGTCATAGGGGTGGGTGCTGCTATTAGGAACTTCTCTCCTGCTTTTGGAAAACTTATGTCCAAGGAGCAACAACTGGAAGGGGATTATCGGCAACTTCACTCACGATTAAGGACTAATGCCGAAAGTGTAGCTTTCTATGGGGGAGAGAATAGAGAAGCATCTCACATCAGGGAGAAGTTTAAGACTCTTATAAAACACATGAATAATGTACATCATGATCACTGGTGGTTTGGAATGATTCAAGACTTTCTCTTGAAGTACCTTGGTGCTACTGTTGCAGTGGTTCTGATTATTGAGCCATTTTTTGCTGGTAGTCTTA
This sequence comes from Musa acuminata AAA Group, assembly GCF_036884655.1. Lineage (NCBI taxonomy): Eukaryota > Viridiplantae > Streptophyta > Magnoliopsida > Zingiberales > Musaceae > Musa > Musa acuminata. The sequence continues at coordinate 34,849,985 of NC_088340.1, forward strand.
GACCTGATGCTTCAACACTAGGAAGAGCAGAAATGTTGAGTAATCTTCGTTATCATACAAGTGTGATAATATCACTTTTTCAATCACTTGGGACTCTCTCTATCAGTTCTAGACGGCTGAATCGTCTCAGGTTATTGCCTAATAAATTCTATTAATACTGCACAAGGTCATGCCATTTGTGTGCAAATATAATATCTAATATATCTTTTGAACTTATAAAAATGTCAATTTGGCTATAAGGAATGGATATTTTGTCTGTACTCTACATGCATGATTTTAGTGAACTTGTCAAAGTGATTAGTAGGCCATATATTTACATATATCTTTCCCATTTCTATATAAGTTTCCTACCTTCCACCTCCTATGAAATGCTGTAGTTATTTTGAACGTTGCAGCTTGCAACATCTTGAAGAACAATAATTTTGACCATGAGTAGTTGGGACATTACGGTTTTGTTGTTGGTGGTAGTGGTGTTGTTGAAGAGTCATTAGCTTTGACTAATTTTAGTTAGGCTGATTCTATTCTCTTAATTTTTATAGTACTATTCAAAGTTCGTCGTACTGTGGCATGTCACTCGGTATAGGCAGTACGTATCCGTCCAACAGGAGATCGGTATGGGCGATACATTGGTACGCCTCCCATGTACCATGTGTCGGTATGTTTGATGTGACCTGGTATAGCTTGGTACATACCGTACCGATAACTGGTCGGTACACTAGTACGGACTGATAAGACGAACCATGGTACTACTTCTCTATATTTGAAGGCTAAGTTCTTTTTCTAAATTTTGTCCAAGGTCCATTATGTGAATCATGTATAGGTCAGCGGGTGAATGAAAAAGTTAATGGAATTTTGCCAAGAATTCAGCATACTGTGACTGTAATTGTTGCAATAAGAAAAATCAAAGATGCAAAAGTTGTTGTTTATTTAAGATAATATATTGGGAGGAATTCTGATGGAAATGTTATGGGAAAACCTCAGGTACAATATCTCATATGAATTTTTTGATGAAATAAGGGAAGCTTGTTGAACTCTTAAAGAAGATTTTTCTGAATTTAAAAAGTAATCAGCAAGTGCAAAAAATATATATTCAATATTATAGAAGTTATTAGTTGAAATATTATGGTCCAAGGAAGTTGAAAGCCAAGATAAATGTGCACTTAAATATACAAAGAATTTGCAGAGTAAATAGCACCAGCAGCTGCAATGTCCTTTTGGTGACAACCTCTATGATCATTGTATAATTTCCAGTTCTCAAATATCTTGTTATTCACTTTTTTTTGTCTTATTGGGACTAAAATTTTGCTTTCGATGTTTTTTACTGCTAGCCGTACATAACTAACATTTGATGCTTCATTTTTTAATAATTCTTCATAGTTTAGCCTTGATGAGTTACTTCTAGACATCTTAGTTTGGTGTATAGGCAGTTGAATGTTTATGGATGGGATTGAAATAATCTTTGGTTGTTTCCAGGTTTTCTTTGTTGTAATTGTGAGCAAATTTTGCAGCATTTTCTAAAGCAATTGAATTAATTTTTGATATTTTTTCCTGCTGTTCTCTAATTTTGATATTTTTTATTGTTTACCTTTGCATATGTTTATGAGCAATTGAATTTCAATAGTTATTCATGACTTTTATACACCATTATTCTGAGCAAAGCGACAATTCATAATTTTCCTTGCTATGCTTTGTGTAATCATCCTTATATCTACTTTATGTAGCAGCACATGACCTAGTACTTACCTTTCTTGAGCATTAAAATTGAATTATCATTGTTTGTTAGTACTTCTTCAGTATATCAACCGGTAGAGAGGCATAAAAAAATAGTACTGGCATGAATCACAAGCCCAAGAAAAACAGGAGAGCTGTAATTCATACTTGAGTTCAGTGACAAGGGCCAATAGCAAAGAACAGATGTTAGTAGTTGAAGAAGTAGAAAGCTTTTGAACTTTTCACACAAAGTGAATCAATGATTGTCATTTTGTCTTAGTGTGGTAAAGAAGACCTATTAATATTGTATTATACTGCACAAGCTAAGGATGTGAATCTCTATATTATACCAATTTTAGTAACTAGTCAGACTGCCACGGTATATCATGCATATACTGACCCGTGGTGCTCCATGCCACTGGGAAAATAATCAAAAAATTAAAATACTGACCGGAACCAACCAATATGGTCCACTACCAGTCCTTGGTTGGACAGTTAAATACTAGTCTGTACTCTGTACAGATCATGTACAACTGAAATTTGATTCCTTGACCAAAGCCCTGGAGGGTCAAAACCAGTCATCCTGCAAAGTTTTGTTTCATCTTCCAATTGAGGGAGCTTAGGTTTCATTTGGTTGCAAAGAAATTGAGGGAAAGTGTTTTCCACTAGAAATCCTTTATGATGGATGACAAATGCAAGTTGTTTGGATATGGAAAAGGGAAATGAAAAACTATTCATTTTTATTTTCTTTACATTGGAAACGAAGATTCCCATGAACTATTTTGTGCAATGAAACACGTTTAAGTTGTATTAAGAGCTCAATTTTTTTTTCCATTAATGCCTTAAAATTCTTAAGCATGCCATCCTTAGGAAGACTTTTTGAATTTGTATACTTCTCTAGGTTCATGTATTGTAGGCTTGCGAGTTGTTTTGCTCATAAGATTGTTGTTTAGTTTCATATCTGGAGTTTGTAATGATCTTTTATGCTTGTTACTGTTTGTTCTCTTCAAATTATACTTTCTATGCATTACGCACTTTGTCTTGAGAATAACAGATGGGATGATCTCCCACCAGGAGTCCTGGTGTGCATTGTGGTTTTGTTTACTTACCTTTATGAATAATCTACTGAGTTTATGAGTAATTAACATGAAATTCGGCACATTTTATTGTGTTGCTGTATTTAAATTTCTTGAGATAAGTATTCCATATGAATTTCTTTGTGCAGTGGTTATGCTGACCGCATTCATGAACTAATGATTGTTGCAAAGGAGCTATCCGCTGTTTATGACAAATCATCGGTTCAGAGAAGTTCCAGTAGAAATTATATCAGTGAAGCAAATTATATTGAGTTTGCAGGTGTTAAGGTTGTTCCTAACTGGAACATTGTCCATTTTTTCTTAATTTTTCTTGTCCTATTTACTAATGTTGAATGTTTCTAGGTAGTTACACCAACAGGAAATGTGTTGGTGGATGATTTGAGCCTCAAGGTAGAATCCGGTTCAAATCTTTTGATCACCGGTAAGTATCTTTTCCTTAATTTCTTGTTAATGTTTAATCTCAGTCTGCTCAGTCTGCTCAATGATATAAAGTTTTCACCACAACCTTTCAGATTAAGGTCTAAGTTCAATCTCTCATTGACAATGTGTTTCGTTGCAAAATATTTATATTGTTTAGAAGTTAGAATGCCACACAATAATTGTTACAAGTTCTTGTTTTCTTTAATTGTTACATTTAGTTTTCAGAATTTGGATATATGTATATAAATAAATGTATGTATCTATAATTTACTTGGCCATTTAACTATGTATGCTCTCTATAAATAAGTCTCTTGTTGTAAAGTGCATTTATGTGGCATCTGTGCTTTGGAGGCCATATTTTTATCTTAGAAAAGCATTGTTCATACTTCATAGCATAAATGTTAGCGGTCTCTTGCAGTGAAATGTTGTTTGAGATTAATTAGAATTTCATATTTTAAAGGTTTTGCTTATGAAGCCAACAAGGATCTCATTTCAACTCATATTGCCACTCAGAAAGGCCTAAGCAAGAATTCATCATTCTAAGTAACAAAGTACCCAAGTACAATAGCTTCTGGATATTGTCCAAATATTGAAAACCTTTCATTGGTAAAAATCCCATATGACCAAGGACAGAGGGGGTTGTTTAATATCATTCTTGTTAGTGTTTTTAATTAACAATAATACAAATTTAGAAATGTAGGGATGAATGTATGGTAATGGTGATTTTATTTGGTTCTTTTGAAAATTATTCTACACTTTGTTTATCTTGTAGAAAATTTCTTCTACAAGATACTTTGCTTTTAGTATTCTACACTATGGTAATGCTCGATGACTTGTGGAGATTAGAGGTTCACCTTATCACTGAAATTGAGTGACTGATGCTTTTAGTTTTTGGGACTGGTACCTTTCCCCCTTTCTGCCCCAGTCTAGGATACACAATGTGATAAATTGCCTTCTGAGATTCCAACTGAATTATTAATTAATTCTGTTTAATATTCATGCTTCCATTATCCTTAGATCTCTTCCATTATCTGAGATGCAAACTGAATTATTAATTAATGCAAACTGTGTTCCACTCTTTATCTGTTTTTCTCTCCATGCCATAGCCAGCATTTTTAACCTTTTATTGGTCTAGAAATGACATTTGAGTGATATCAAAAAATATTTTAGAAAAAAAAGAAACAGAAACTACGGAAAATAGTTTAATGTTCCTACTTCCACAATATGAAAGGAAACAGTTCTGTACACCCAAACAAATTGTTATTTATGATCTTACATATCGTTCTATATACTTTTTGGGCAAAGCTGCATGCTTAGATTTTTGTTCATGATTCTGCTTTGGCTGGAATTAATGGTTCTTTTTAATAGATGGTTTGTGTTTCTTCTCTTTTTGGTTTTCAGTTGTAAGAAACTTCAACCAGTCCCTTTTGTTGCATGGATTACCTATCTAGGGTAAAATAACATTACTTGAACTCCAGACACATTTTTGAATAATTCTTGATTATGTTGTTGGTTTTAGCACAAACGAAATCTAACTTTTGTTGAATATAATAAAAAAAACTATGAGCTGGATTTTACAAAGCAGATCTTCTATGCTTCAAACATCTAAAGCTTTCTGATAGTTGTAATCCTTTCCGTTTTCTTTTTCTTGATTAGGTCCCAATGGAAGTGGGAAAAGTTCTCTCTTCAGGGTTCTTGGAGGTCTTTGGCCGCTGGTTTCTGGCTACATTGTAAAACCTGGGATTGGTTCGGATCTCAACAAGGAGATCTTCTATGTCCCACAACGACCATATACTGCAGTTGGGACACTTCGTGACCAATTGATCTATCCTCTTACAGCAGATCAGGAGACTGAACCACTCACTCATGAGGGCATGATTGAGTTATTAAAAAATGTAATATTTTCTCACTCTTCTTAATTTGCCTATCTTTTCCCTCACAATTTGCCTTTCATTTATAATTGTTAAAGTGTATATTACTGTGGCTTCTTATTGATTTACATACTATTGGATCTGAGTTGTTGAAGGTAAAATAGTGAGTCCAAAGTACAAACTTTCATTTGGCAGGTTGATCTTGAGTATTTGCTGGATCGTTACCCCCTGGAAAAGGAAATTAACTGGGGAGATGAGCTTTCTCTTGGTGAACAACAGAGACTCGGAATGGCCAGGTTATTTTATCATAAGCCTAAGTTTGCCATTCTTGATGAGTGTACAAGTGCAGTCACAACCAACATGGAGGAACGCTTCTGTGAGAAGGTTCGAGCAATGGGCACATCATGTATCACAATTTCACACCGACCTGCTTTAGTTGCATTTCATGACATAGTTTTGTCTTTGGATGGTGAAGGAGGGTGGACAGTCCAGTACAAGAGGTTAGAGTTAATGATTTGTTTGACCCTTTTGGTTCTGCACAAACAACAGATAACGGGTATTCGGAATATATTGAATTTGCAGGGATGGTTTGTCTCTCCCTTCTGAGGCAAGTCCTGGTTCAGTAAATTCATCGGAAATAAAGCGCCGGGATGACACATTAGCTGTTCAAAAAGCTTTTTTTACCAGTGGAAAGGTTTAAGATTAAGCCAAATACCTTCATTTGTTTTGTACATGCAACATAAGGAAATCTTCCGATGTTCTATTTCTGCAGGGAAAAACATCATCGAAGTCAGAGGTGCATTCATATTTAGCCCAGGTCATTGCATCATCACCTGACATTGACAAGGATGTTTCAGTTCCTATTGTTCCACAACTCCAGAAGGCTCCAAGGACATTGCCTCATAGAGTTGCTTCAATGTTTAAAGTACTGGTATGCATCTGTGTGTGTCTAGTGCCTCCCTTTCCTATATTTGCTCTCACGGCAGCTTTGCTCATAGTAAATTTGGGAAAAATAATTGTCATTAGATGATTGGTAAAAGACCTCAAGTGAAAACCTGATAATGAAATTATTTTATTGCGTGAAAATGTTGCAGATTCCCTCCCTTTTTGATAGACAGGGTGCAAAGTTGTTTGCAGTTGCTTTACTTGTTGTGTCTAGAACATGGATCTCTGATCGCATTGCTTCTTTGAATGGTATGTGAGTACGAGTCTTATGTTATGGATCCAGAAGGAAATCTGTTTTCTTCATGTGTATTTGACTTTTACAGGAACCAGTGTGAAGTTTGTCTTAGAACAGGACAAAGCAGCTTTTATTAGATTGACTGGTATAAGCATTCTTCAAAGTGCTGCAAACTCTTTTGTTGCACCAACATTGAGGTATTAATTTTTTTAGTTTGTTGTGACTACCAGTTATGTAGTATAAATATTCTTACTGAAGAAGCCAGAACAGACCTGTTTTGCTCTAAACCCTTTATGTCAATGTCTCATTGCTTTTCTTGTCTAATTTAACTTAGAAACTCATTGATATGACAGTTGAAGATAGCCCCAAAATTTACATGATTTGTTTAGCTAATAATGGTTTCAAAGAACCTTTTGCTACTAATGTGAGAAGTCTGTATTAGGATTGCTAATAGTGCACATTAAGAAGTCTGTATTAGGATTGGTGCTTAACGAGAGAATGAGAGGTCAAGGGGAAGGTAATTAAACCAGGGTAGTTTGTTATTAAGCAATTTGGAAGATGTCTAAATCATATCTTTTGGGCTTGGGTGGTGAATGTGAATCTCATCACCCAATAAAATCCTACTAAAAGAGACATCAAATATTACCCATGATAGCAAACAGCATGCCTAGACTTTCCGACAATCATATTAGGATTCACAGACACCAAATAGAGTTAATAAGATTCTACAAACCAAGGCCTACCGTACCAAAGCGTACCGCCCATATTGGGCGGTACGTACCGGTCCGACAGGTTATCGGTACGCGGATCGCCCGATACCACTACAGTGCTACAGTATAAACATAAAAAAAAATATTCGGTACACCAGGGCGTATCACTCAGTATGCCCTGATGTATCGCCCGGTACACTAGTACCATACCGTACCAAGCTCGGGTCGAAACGCCGGTACGGTACGGTACAACGAACCTTGCTACAAACAACCTAAAATAGCGACTAAAAATAACGATAAAAATTAAATAATATTACTACCAAGGTTCGCAATACCGTACCGTACCGGAGTTTCGATCTGGGCTCGGTACCGGTACGGTACGGTATACCGCTCGGTACACCCAGGTGTACCGAGCAGTATATTCAGGCGTGCCGAGTACTGTAGCAGTGCTACATTGCTACAGTGTCGGAACGGTAACATATGGTCCACGTACCGAAAGTCTATCGGACTGGTACGTACCGCCCGTACCGGGTGGTACGGACCGGTACTGCAAACCATGATTACTACAATAAGTTGTCACACTTCTTTTTAAGTTGGGCATTTATGATTCATCAAACTTCCTAGAACTGCGGTCTTTAGTTTATTAAGGTCCTCTTGTCGTGCGCTATGTCTCAGTGATATTTAAGCTGCAAGATATGACCAAATTAATCAACCAACAAGAGGAACAAAGGAACAGAATTCATACTGGGTGTTCTTAAACAAAAATCTTAATCTTTGATCAGCTATAATTTGAAGTTTAAAAGTCACTTATTATACTTAGCATAGACCTTATACATGTTGCTGAATCAAGGGTGAGCATACTCTGCTTTGATTATTATGGAACATGGGCTATCTAACTTAACATATAGCCAGAAAAACCTTTGACAAAGTCTTCAGATTGTTATAATGTTTAGTTGTCTGACTCTCTCCATCTCCTCTTTCTCTTGTCTACGTCCATGCATACACACGACACATGCAATCCTGTCTTTGAAACCCTAGCTCATTGAATGTGCCACCCTTTATTGTGAGTGGACCATCAAGACTTGATGGGTGATGGTGCTGAAGAGGATGGGTATATCGAGTACCTTGCCCTTGTGGCCTTCTCTGGGAGGGTCTTGAAAATCTAATATATGACAATAGCCAAGTCTAGTTAACACTAACTGAGCATACAGCACCAAGTTAATCGTGTGGGTTTTTACTTGTTTAGTGTTTTTTTATAAAATCAGTGCATATGTTTTTTAAATTGAAAATTCACGATTATCAAGATTAAAAATTGTTGCCATTTTCCTTAGTGATCTTCCTTCAGACTAGCAAACTTGTCCAAGTTTTCCAATATTTGTCCTGTACAGTATTAACCTAAAGTTATATGCCTTAGAGGAGTAGTTGTGGCTTTTTTCTATTGCACATGTAACAACTAAAATCTAGTTGTACTACAATTAACTTTTTTGAGACCTTAATTTTGCTTTTGCTGTTTCAGGCATCTCACAGCCAGGCTTGCCCTTGGATGGCGAATTCGATTGACTCGACATTTACTGAAAAATTATTTGAAAAGAAATGCTTTTTACAAGGTAATTCTATCTCTTTGAACTTAACTCTTCACATTAATATATATGATTTTTAATTTTTTATATTTTTTAAATTAAAGCAGGTTTTTTTGCTGAAGTAATTTTTTAATCATGCATTAAGTGTTGATCATGTCATGGCAAATTGAAAATGGAAGGATTTTACGGTAGATGAAACTCTTATGTTAAAGGCTCAACTCACAGGCTGCTAGAATTTAGAGCACTGAGGTGAAATTAGTCAAACCTAAAAATACAACAATGATTCGCTGTTAAATTTTGTTTGACTATAATGTGGTTGTTATGATGAAAGGTTCATCTTTTTGTTTGTTGATATTGTCTTGACATGCATGTTCATGATAGTGAGTGATGATGAAGGTGAGGATGCCACACCAATTTGGGCATAAGGTGGATTTTGGAGGGTGGGAGAGTTGTTATGGAGCATATTTACACCTTGCATGCCCACATCATTAAATTTCTCATTTAATCGAATCAGTTTGAAATGACTGGCCAAATTGTTCAAAACTGTTTCTTTGATAAGATTTTTCCCTGTCAGCGTTTTTCCTAAGGTTGTGGGCTCATATTCTTTTCAGCATGCCACACTTGTCGTTAAAATTTCTAAGCAGACTTATTGCATGGATCAAGAAAAATAGTTAGTAGTAGTACAGACATGAAGAATGTCTGTCTTCTTTTTCATAATTTACATTGAGTTATGTGCCTGTGTTAGTTAATGGGTAGCTTCCTTGAATAGCCCATACCTTATTTATGACCATTTCTTGAGCTGACCTCTTTTCTTCCCCTATGAAAGTCATGCATGGGTTAAATTTAAAGTGTTCAAGTACTTGAGATAGAGGAACCACTTCTGTGTTCGCTGATGAGAAGTTTCCATGCTGACTCTTTGATTCCACTGAGAATAAATGGAACTTTTGTTTACACCTTCTCTGTGTTGATAGTTGATAATCTTGAACAATAGATCACAACTTACATATGACATTCGCCTCTTGTGTCAATGCTTATGCTGTGAAATTTCATCTGGTTGTGTTTATTCCAGGTGTTCAACATGTCAGGAAAGCATGTTGATGCAGATCAGAGAATAACGCATGATGTTGAGAAGTTGACTTCTGATCTCTCAGGATTGGTTACTGGAATGGTAAAGCCCTCTGTAGACATTCTTTGGTGAGTCATTTGGTTGTTTGATAATTGGTCAAACTCAAACTTTGTTTTTGCTCTAGGAAACCATTAAAAAAAATTTGATTCTAACTACTACTTGTTTCTCTGAACAAATACAGGTTTACATGGAGGATGAAACACCTAAGTGGACGTAGAGGAGTCGGTATTTTGTATGCCTATATGTTACTTGGTTTGGGCTTTCTGAGAAGTGTCGCTCCTGAATTTGGTGATCTAGCAAGCAGGGAGCAACAGCTTGAGGGGACCTTTAGGTATTTGTTTTTTCATTCTCTTGTTCCATGATCCTTGCAGTTCTGCTGTTAGACTTGTTTCCCTTTTGTTTGTATTTATGTTTATTGTTCCTTATTAAGCATTTATGATATTGTTCACTAGGTATATGCACTCGAGACTCCGCACACATGCTGAATCTATTGCTTTCTTTGGTGGTGGTTCTCGGGAAAAAACTGTAAGTTCATTGCATTTCTTGTATCAGGTTCATGTCAAGATGCCAGTCTTGTGTTTTCATTTCACCTTGTTGATTTAGTTATATCAATTTTAGTTTTTAAAAGATGGTTTATGATGCCCTTTATGCCACTGCTTCTCCGTATGGTTCATATGACCAAATTGCATTAAGGCCTATGTGGTTTGATTGTGTTGTAACCATATATGCAAGTTATGCAGCTACAGATATGGTTGTGGACATGTATGCCAGTCTTATGTGATCTACGTATGAAAATTTGATCACATTTGTGGTTTATTGTTCTGTTAATGTGGTTGATGGTAAAATGTAGTGAAGCACAGTTGAATATGTTTGTTCTAACTTATTGCTAATATAATTTCATAAGTTTGTAAACTGGTCATTGAATATGTCTGTGTTTTTAAATACATTTTCTATTTGTACATGATTAAGTTAGTAATTATATTTATATGAACTGCATATGCACTCAAATCTAGGTTCGCATACCACATATGTGCTCTTGTTACCTTGATTGCCTGCATATGGAAATCACTTTTCTAGAACATTGCTCTCTCCCATATTTGCTTTAATCTGCCTGCAGACTCGAATGACCATTTGATAACTTTTTTTTGTTTTACCAAATGACTGAAACTACTGGTACATTGCTCTGTTTATATGTATGTCAATCTCCATCCATAATTTTGTTTTGACAACCTATTTACAAAAAACCTTTAAGACTCAATTAAAAACTTAAATTTAGAGTTTATGGAATTCTACCTGATACAGTTCTTGAACCTCAAATTTTAGGTTTATCAATCTAATGGTAAACCTTCTTGTTCACCCATTTCTTTATCTATGGCTCAAATCACAATGAGAAGACTCCATTTCATGGGGCATGCTGTTTCTTTTGTATTTCAGTATATGAACTATTGTTTCGCGGCAGGCAATGTTAGTACCTTTCTGGTACTACACAACTGTATGCTCGTGTCAAATCTTGCCCAGCCGACATGCAATGTTTTGGCAAATTTAATCCTATGCTGATTACAACTGTTTTTGTTTTAATGCATTTGCAGAATCATTCACTCAAGGTTTTTTAATCTTTCTATGTGACTTTTAAGGGAATATTCATTATCTTAAAATCTAGATGGCTTGATAATGGACTATGTTTTCACATGGACTTTTCTCTACATCAAATACAGTTTGACCTAATATTTTATGATGCCAAACTTATGCTGGGGACTAAGTTGATGTTGTTCTTCATCTTTAAATTGTCATTATTGAACAGATGGTTGATTCAAGATTTAGGCAATTGCTTGAGCACTGTGAAGTCCACCTGAGAAATAAATGGCTCTATGGTATACTCGATGAATTCATCACGAAACAACTCCCGCACAATGTGACATGGGTACTCAGTCTTCTGTATGCTTTGGAGCATAAAGGCGACCGTGCATTGACTTCTACTCAAGGTTGAAAATAATGATATGGTTATTTTGGTTAATATAGTAACTATACTTGTCTATTTTTAACTACTATAAATTCTTTCTCAGGTGAACTTGCACATGCACTACGGTTCTTGGCATCTGTTGTGTCACAAAGCTTCTTAGCATTCGGGGATATTCTTGAGTTGCATAAGAAGTTTCTTGAACTCTCTGGTGGTATAAATAGGATTTTTGAACTAGAAGAACTGCTTGATGCTGCACAAAATGGTAGGTAGTGTACAGTTATTACAGCTATATATATTCTCTTTAGCAACTTCATGTTGAAGTTCTCCTATTCATATTTACATCTCTGGCACGTGGCATGCCGGTGTCAGATTTAACCCTTTTTTTTTTCCTGTCATGGTCAGAAGATATCTGCACTTCTAAGCATAAATATAGGTGCTATTCAAAAAAGCTGGGCACATCTGATTCACATCCTGATATCACTAAAAGTTCAACTAGCAAATCAGAGTTCATGACAATATGTGATCACTATGATTTATTGGATGTTTATCATGTAACATATGCCATTGCAATTTCGGATATTATGTATGCCTAAATTTTATATTAAGCAAATTAATTTAAACTAGCTGAATATGCATGCATGCATGTTGGACCACGACTCTATATTTTGTCTGGACCTGTACATACCAAGTGGTATGTACCGATTTGATGGTCTGTTGGGTTGGTGGGACAGACCGCAGTGCATGTCTCCTAAAATGTGTATGCTCAAGAGATTTTTCGAGGCACATGCCGACATATCATGTATCAGTACGCTGGCACATACCAGACACAATGGGAACCGACATGGGTCTGGTATCGGAACTTGAACCATGTGTTGGACTATTGTGGTATAAATGTGGGGTACACAGGCAAATTATTCTGCTGTTGAGCTTTTTATTGTTATGTTTTGGTCAATTTTATTGAGTATTGCATAATTTATTTTCCTCTGTTTGTTTAATTTACCTCTGTCAGGAAAATTATATGCCCACTTTTAATAATTAAGAAGATACAACATTTACAAGCAGCTCTTTCTCTGTTTTTTTTTTTTTTTTTTTTTTGTTCTTTCTTGGGTAGTTGGTGTCATTAAATATTGCCTTTTGTTCCATGATTGTGTGTTTTTTAAAAAAAAAAGTTGAATATATCTAATCCAACCATTCTGTGCTAAATTGTGCAAACATGCAGAGGCTTCTTTAGCTGATCCTTCTGTGTGCTCCGATACAAATGGTGTGCCTGCTCAAAACATTATTTCATTCTGCAAGGTGGATATTATTACTCCATCACAAAAGCTACTGGCTAGGCAGTTGACTTGTGATATTGTACCTGGGAAAAGTTTGCTTGTTACTGGTAAGTGTAAAGTATTTCATGAATTTGTTTTTTTTAATCAATAACTTTTTTTTCTGATCTTTTGAAGGTCCAAATGGAAGTGGAAAGAGTTCCATTTTTAGAGTTCTTCAAGGCTTATGGCCAATTGCATCTGGAAGACTTGTGAAACCCAGCGATGCTGTATTTTATGTACCACAGAGACCATATACAAGTCTAGGGACTTTGAGGGATCAAGTCATATATCCTCTTTCACGTGAAGAGGCTGAACTGAGGATGATTACTATGGTGAAAACTGGTAACTCGCTGATTTCGCCCCAACCTACATTATATATATTTAATTGAACTAGCAACCTCAGTATAGTATTAAGAAAAAGTTGCAGACTTGATCTGGCTAAAAAGAAAGTATAGGGACAAAGAAATTAGCTTTTTGCATGCGTGACTTCAATGATGTATTACAGAAAAGATTCATTTGCTGATTGACATGGTTCGAACATATGAGTGAGAAAGTAAACATGCACCATTTCAACCTATTCCACAGGTGCCGACATGTGACTAGTTTTAAACTATGTTGACCAATATAAAGCATGCCTATAGGCATGACACGGTTTTATGTTGTGCCAAAAGGGTGAATCCTTGTGTGGACCTTTGAGTTTTGCTTCTTTCATTCATCTTGCAATAGCACTAACTTGCTTCTATTTGACTGAGAACGTCTGGCTCATTTTCTCAATGTGAATAGTGGAAAAGACTCATTTGACTGTTTTAGTTTAGGAGATATCTCGTTATTCTCCATTTAATGCCAACCAGGGTTCGTCATTTCATGTACCAGACCCATTTCAGTGATTTATTGGTATGGTACATATCAGTCTGTACCACTGTAATCACACACGGTATGCCGGGGCATGTCGATGGGGACTCGAGCGAGCCGCGTGTCGGTGGCAAGTCGGACCGGTACGTATTGCCTATACCATACCGACTTGGGCGGTACAGCAAACCTTGATGTCAACTATTCGAGTACTGCATTATCTTACAAAACTGTAGAAGAGTATGACTACAAAAACTCATAATGTCCCAATTTTTGGGGTTCTCTTTCTGATGTAGAAAGTAAGACAAGATCCAATAACACATGAATGAGGTATCATGTGGACGGTAATTCTCTGACTTGACATGTCATCGGCACAGTTGAGACAGTCCAACAAAACTATGTTTCACCTCAACAAATTTCATTGAACCTCAGTTGTGAAACTTTCTGCAAGTAAAACTCTTCCTGTATTATCTCGTTGGAATAAATTCTCTTGCTTTTTCAGAAGAGAGTTCATGTTGTTTTTACGAGTCATACTCCAATTTCAGACCCTTCTTTGGTAAACCTTTCTCTCTACTATAAATAAAGATGCACTGTCTGAAACAAAACTATTCTTAGTTTCTGTTTCTTTTTCTACCCTTATCATCTGCAAGGTGGCATGGAATCAAGCTATTTGATCATCACGTCGTCTTTTGGCTAATTGTACCAGTAAGGCTACAGAAGGGGCTTGTAGAAGATAATCTAACTAATCCTTGGGAATGGTTCCTTTTTTTATTTTTAGAACAGTATTGACATCATGGTTAATATTTCAGATGCTTGAGTAGACTTAGTGGTTGTTCGAGTTTTCCTGGAATAAGTTATAGGGCTTTCTTTATACGATGCCTTTTGAACCGCTGCTTTCTTGAATAATCCGATCTCTTAACATCATCTTTAAGAATGATGTCTTTCTTTTGTTATGTTCATGAATATGTAGGTGACAACTCTGATGCAACTCGTCTTCTGGATGCCCGCCTAAAAACTATTCTAGAGGGTGTTAGATTAGTTTATCTTCTTGAACGGGAAGGCTGGGATGCTACTGCTAACTGGGAAGATGTTCTCTCTTTAGGAGAACAACAGAGGCTGGGAATGGTGAATTTATTGATCTCATCATGTTGAACATTCTTATTATGTTTGCAACCATTGTTCAGTTACTCGCCTGTATACTAATTTTGTATCTTACACATACCTTGTCTATTCTTTCAGGCCCGCTTATTTTTTCACCACCCTAAATTTGGTGTCCTGGATGAATGTACGAAGTATGAATCAGTCACCTTGCTGAAATTTGAATCTATTTTTATTGGTTTCTATTGAAACTTCAGGTTCCTTAGTTCCTTTTCCTTGTTACAGCGCCACTAGTGTTGATGTCGAAGAACACCTCTATAGACTAGCAAATGATATGGGAATTACAGTTATCACATCATCTCAGGTAAGGACTGGTAGTAGAATGATTGTGATTTATTTCATGACAGATTTTAGCATCCTTATACTTGTCTAATTATCTCAATATTTTTTTTATAGCGACCTGCCCTCATACCATTCCATGCAACAGAGTTGAAACTTATTGACGGTGAGGGCAAGTGGGAGTTGTGTGCAATCAACCAGTGATAATTTCTATATGTTAAAATCTTCAGTTGTCAGTGCATTGCTAATTTTGGCAATTCATGGCAATAATACATCAGTGAAGATGCCAAAGCTTCCCAGACCACATACCTCAGCTAGTTGCCATTAAGTGTTAGCCCAATTGAAGTCATGAATAAATTGATCCAGATCGACACAACGTGTGAGTATTCTCAAAGTTCCAGGGATAAGATCATTGTCATTTTAGGTATGTTTGAGCGAGAAGGCAGCTGTGACTTGGATATGTAAACTGGATCTGGCAATATGCCCCCTAAAGGAATGCATGTGCCTGGAATGTGCTAGAGTCAATTGAGGTGGTGTACATATACAGTTAAACTGGGATTTGCATTTTATCTGCAGGAATATTAATATCGACATGGATGCCGATGATGACTCCATGCTCACACAACAACTTTGTTTAACAATAAAATGTCATTCCTTTGACAGACTGGAATTTGTTCTCAACGTCAGCTCCCATTACCAAACATGAAAGGTTATTAATGCGAGTATAGGTGGAAAACCAATCTGTGAAGTCATGCCACCAATACTACTCCATGGATTAAATTTTTATTTTCCTTCACATTCTGTTGTTTCTTGGAGTATTTGTGTATCTTTAGCTGGGATGTCTTAGAACTTATGCTCTTTGCTTTCAGTAGCAACAAAAATTATTTGTCTGTCAGACTTCTTGGTAGTGTTTCTCTCTCATGACACAAGATGTAAAGTTTACGGTCTGCACCACTGATATTCTTTTGCTTTTATGGTTTCTTCAGTGCATTAAACCTGAGTGACTGATTGATTGCAGAATTGTAACCTGGCGTTAGTGTGACTGTTACTACTGGACGCAGGAAAATATTTGCAATCCTTTCTTATGCTATCGTTTTCTTTGAATTATCATGTGCTGATATAGTTTCTAACGCATCAACTTTTTCTTTGCTGCAGGAATGCGGTGTACTTTGACGTGGTTGCCGTCATTGTTTGCCTCCTGTAGCGGAAGGTGAGGTCTTTCTTCCATGGTCATTCGACAAGCGCATTGAATGTTCATGTTCATGTTCCTGGATGTGGACAATGCAAGCATGAGTGTTGTCTTTATGCACAACTTGGTCGAACACTAATGAATTTAATTACTGTAGCTGAAAAGGTGTACTTGAGGAGTTGGTGTCAATCTCACTTCCATGATAGCACTTTATATGATTCGTAGGCAAACCATTTAGGTCTAGGCTATGACTTTAGACTCACATGGGTGTCTTAGAAGCAGCATTGTTCGATCATCCATGGCACATTACTTTAGCATATCTCTGAAACTTGGTGTTTTGTGAGCCTGGGCAGGATCAATCTGGTTGGCATTCATGTGAAGAGGACGACAACTGAGAAATCTGCCTCTGGTGTCTCCCTGTTGCAAGCTTCGGCTCCAAGTAATCTAAGGTAAGAAGTCTCTCTCCAATTGGTTGATGGAATCAGATCCCAAGTTGAGCATTATTAGCCATTTCCAATTTCACTAAGCTTATTGCCTTTCCATCGGTGACTCCATCCAAGCGCTTAAGAAATATTCGTCGTCATGCTACGTGAGGTATTGAAATTTTTTTATAATAAAGAATTAAAAAATGGACACATTTCCTAATTTATTGATTTAAAGTGTTAGTTAATTAAGAGGATGATAAAATAATAATATTATTTATTGATTCTTTTTTAATCTATTCCACTCACTTTTGCTTAAAAAGATTTTTTTTTTCTATATTCGACTATAAGAAATATAGTTGGGGAAAAGATATGACATTTAAAAGTGACATCCAAAGTCAAAACTCTTTACTTGAAAATTGGAATCTTAGATGTGATTGATTCTATTATTTCCATTTTCTTTCCATCTCACTTGAGTCACTTTACCTCCATATAGCTTGAGAGGATGGTGCCAACCTCCTAAAACATGTTGCATTCTGAGCCTCATGGCTAATAATAATACACTATGATGGTTCGCTAGATTTCGCAACCACAAATGGAAGGCTCTCTCTATCTCTATTCTCAAAATCCGTCTTCTTTACACGATATAAATTACCTCATCGGTCTGAGGAACATTTGGTGTCTTCTCCTACCTCATCTACTCTCTACCATACACATAAGTCACCCTAACATTATTACTATTTTAGAATGTGATGCTTCTTTCGATCTTAGATATGGCTGGCAACAACTGGATTCGTCTTCAAATCTCCGTACACTGACATCATGTCTCTCCATTTTGCCAAATCTCTTTCACTTCACTGCACCATCTGATTATTATTTATTTGGATGCTCTCAACATCATCAAGTACATCAATCTTCAAGAAGAAAAAGATTCCATGGCAACTAAAGTCCATTATCCTCGACATTCAGCATCGATTTAGGATGCTTAAACGCCCAGTATCTCTTATATTCCTATATATCTAAATGTAAATGCCCACTTGTTATTTATTTATTTATTTTTATGGAAAAATCCACTGAGTCTCCTGTTTTTGGAGGACAAATTCCCCTCCTCCTCCTTACTCTTTTCATGTACTTCCATTTCCTAATTAATTTATATTTTTCTTTTAAAATTATCTGTATTCAAATAAAAAAATAAACTAAATCGGTTTTGCATCGTCAAAATCTCTCTTTATTTGTGCTCATATCATCAATTAATATTTCATATCATAGTCCTTTTGTAATCTAGACACACATTAATGGTTAATTATCATCACAAACAAACAATATTCTCATGATCACCAAATCAAAATTCATTTTTCACTTGCTGCTTAATTTAAAAATTATATAATGCTCGTTCTTCATTTGGTTCTATTCTTTTCACACGTTAAACCTAAACAAACAAACACATAAAAAAAAATCTTCCCTCATAGTTTGACTATGGCACAGAAATCTTTTTCATACCATTCATACATCTTATATATATATATATATATATATATATATATATATATATATATATATATATATATATATATATATATATATAATCATTTAGTCCCGTATTGATTGAGGAGTATGGGAAACAAGGACTCGTAAGTCCATGGTCTTCCTTACTTTTAAATATGTCTTTATGTTCCGAAAGGATCAAACCATGTGGGTAAAAACAGATAATTTCTCGTAAGCCTATAGGTCATATCAATGGTCGATCGATCAAATGATCTCTTATAAGATTCGAGCCCTTAATTCCTAACAAATGAAATTTTTTTTTATTAGTCATCATTTTCCTAACACAAATCCTGATCTAACCGTCTTCTCAGTGAAGACTCATCCTCTTTCTTTCTTTAAGCTTTGCAAGGCACTTGGTGACTGTTGTCGAAGGGCATTGAGAGAATGATGTCCAAAGCTGGGGGTATATTCCATCTTGATAAGAAGAAATAATCCTCACAAGTACCACCTTTTGGCAACACATGCATGTATGCTTAAGAAACTCTCAGAAATATGCTGCATAGCTAATGAAAAGAACCCCTACCTCCCTTTCACCCCATCACCTTGCGTGAATATTTTTACTCAATATTAAATAAATAAATAAATAAATATTTTAATAAGAGATTAAAACCCTTATATTAATCTCTTATTTAATTATAAATTTTTAATCCGATATTTCAACTCTCCCACCATTATTTCCAACTGGCTTCGCTCGTACCATTATGACAGTCTCTACAGCGATGCCGAGAGCCAATTCTGTCCATGAAATCTAGCGTCGAACCGAGGTAGCGTGGCAGTATGTGATCATCATTATAGCATGTCATGATGGCCTCCCGAAATGATGATGCTCACATGGGCTGAAGGTGACGACAGAAATGCCACTGTTGGCTTCTTGAGCTTCCACCATCCGTTCGACGAAATGTCCAGACATCAGCACGCTCCTCTTGCCACAGAGTCACCAAACCACAACCGCCACGCTTGCTTCCAAGATCTGTTCGACGAAATGTCCAGACATCAGCACCGACTCACCGACCCGCAAATGCCACGGTTAGCTTCCACGATCTGTTCGTCGAGATGTCCGGGCATCGGCGCGCTCTTCTCGCCGCAGAATCGTCGAGCGGTGCCTGCTTCTTGATGTTTCGGGCTTTTGCATCAGAAGGAATGCCAGACGATCCAGCAGCAGCGGGTGGACCGGTCCGGGCGGGGGGGGGCACATATATAAACAAGTGGCAGCAGCCAAAACACACACGCAGCCCCTCCCCCCCCTCCCCACATCATTAGCAAGCGGACAAATAAAAAGGGCTTTCTTTTCCCACCATGCACAGGTCGCCATCTCCCAATCTCCTCGCGCACATTCCCATACCCACTAAAGTAATCCAAGCAAGTGCACATCACGCTCGTAAGTAAAGGAGAGGAGAATTAGGGGCTCATAGTACTAATCTTAAAGCCATCGTACCGTAGAGACATAGCTCGCTAATCTTCTGTTATTACCGCTAGAGACGTACATCATATGAAAGGATCTGATTAGGCGTGGATGGGAGGGGCGGAGGCGGAGGCGGAGGCGGAGGCGGCGTCGCGGGTGGCGGGGTCGGCGGTGGCGGAGTGGGAGGCGGAGGAGGAGGATGAGGAGGAGGAGAGGTGGCTCTTGTTGTTGTGCATCCAGACCTTGAGGACGTGCCGCTTGACGCCGATCTGGAGGCAGAACTCGTCGAGCGCGACGTCGTCTTGCTTCTGGACACGCCACCCCAGCTTCTCCGCGAAGGCCTGCATCTTCTCCTTCTGCTCCGCCGTGAACCTGGTGCGGAACCGCTTGCGGGACCCGGACGCCTCGGCGGCCGCCTCCTCGCGCCGCGGCGGCGTCTCCGACCCCACACGGCAAGCCCGATCCGGCCCCGCCTCCTGGCACGGCGGCAGAGGCAGCGCCGCGGCCAGCGGCGGGGGCTGCATCGCGTGGTACGGAAGCGGCATCGGGGCCGGGAGGAAGGCCGGGAACTGCGGCGGCGGCGGTTGCTGACCTAATTTGCTGTGATCCCACGCGGCGGCGGCGGCGGCGGAGGCGCCGGGTCCGTAGAGGAGGAGAGGCGGCCGGGGGCCAGCGACGGACAGGCCCTCCCGGCGGTGAAAGTTGCGGTGGCAGCCACACGCCGCGCACTTGAGGGCGTCCAGGCTGTCCTCCTCCCCGGCCGGCATGAACTCGCCGCACCCGTCGTAGGCCTGTCCCCCCATCGCCGCCGCATGGTTACGGAGGCACTCCCGGTACCTCGCGCCGCCGCCCGCTCCCTCCGCTTCCTCCTCCCTCCCCCCTGTGTAGGGTACCACGCTTAAGTCCATCACCTGTCGCTTTCTTGTTAAGCGGAAGACAACCCCAAAGCAAGGGTTTTCGCCGCACTCCCCGACGCCGAAATTAACCTTTTATAATGGTGGAAACAGGCCTTCCAGCTTCGAATTTTCCACGCCAATCGGGATCCGATGGCTTAATCCCCTCGCTCAAACCTCCCCCACCAACTGTTCGGCAATAGTCCCCTCACTATTTACCCTTTCATCGCGGAGTAAAACCCCCTGCTCGATCTTCATCGGCCGCTGCAGCACGCGACGAGGGGCTGATGCGTATTAAAGACCACCCACCGATGGGATCCCCTGCCACGGGACACGTGGATGAAGCTGGTCGGCCGCCGCGTGCCCGACGGGCAGACCCCCCCGGCGGGTGCGAGGGGATGCCAGTACGTGTCATCCTCTGATTCGAAGAGGAGCTTCTCTTCTCGGGAGGCCGGACCCACCACGTGGGAGAGTGTCAGCTTGCGCGGGGTGGGCTACGCACCGTCCGACGGACCTATCCAACGGCCGGGCACGCGGCAGTCTGAGCTCCGCGGGTCCCACTGGGTTCCGCCTGACGCGGGCCAATGATCGGGCGATTCGGGCCCCACCGTTTCGTCCTCTGTCCTCACCCCGATGCCCATGCCGCGTTGCGGTGTCGCGGCGGGGCAAGTTGGCGCAGGATAACGCCGAAGCGCACGCGGCTTATGATTCGCCGCGGTAGTGGGCCCCATCACGTTGACGTCCGTCACGGGCGGTCGATCGGACGCCCCCCCCCCCCGACCCCATACGCGTTTTTATCTAGATTTATTACCGCGGTCACGTCGGCTCATCCTGACGGGTAAACGCGGCCGGATTACGCGATCGGGACCGACGGTGAAAGGACCGGAGACGACGGGACCCACGCGGAGCCATCAATCGCATGGGCGAAAACAATGCCATGCCCCTTTCGCGTGCGCCTTTATTCCGTTGGGTTTGTTTGTTTCCTTTGGACGGGCGCGGAGGCGAGCATTGACCCAGCCGTAGTGAGGTTCGCGTGCGTGCGTGCGCAAGAGTCCAATCTTGGGTTCGACTCTCTGATTGCAGCTGATTTGACCCGATGTCTCGATTCCGTGGTTGGAACGGTCCGGCGGAGATGAGCCGATTCGACACCCAAGGTTGTTGTATGGTAATTAATGCTTCTCCTTTTCGATACGACTGCGATTAGTGCATCAAAAAGCAGAGCACATGAACCGTCTATTTTAATATAAGTTCGATTAATAAATATTATAAATCCGATTTAAATAGACCTCGGTCGTTGACCTCCCGGTGCAGCAGCTGCGATGGAGGTCAAAGCAATGACGATGTCCGAAAAAGACACAAGAGTGTGGGTATCTTTTTCCAGCCACATGACAGGTCGGAGTCGTGGTGGGCCAGGATGGGTGTGGTCGGTGGAGCGATGAATGGGTCAGGCCGAGGAGGGTGGTCATGTCATGGCCCGAAAGCACAGGGTTCGTCAACTGCGGGTGCGACCGAAAGCAAATGATCGATCGCATCGCATATGGTGGCCAGCTATCGAAGCTTATCTTGAAGAGCCAACTGAGGTTGACTTGGTTTGACCCAACCATGATGAGAGATTAAGCTACTCCGAAGCTAAACATGGAACACACATCACTGGGATCGATGACATCAGATCCAACACAGCAGGAAGTAATCGTGTCGCTGCACTGCTGGACTAAGCCAGAAGCCAGAAGTTCTTCTGCCATCGGGTGCTGACGAGGTACCCACCGACGCCATGGCTCTGCTTCCTCACCGCCATCGTCTGGCACTCGGCCCTGTCGATGCACTGCTCCACGAACTCCTCGTGGCTGCTCGTCATCATGCTGCAGTTGGAGGGGTGAGCAGAGTCAGACAAAGAGGTAATGGTCTCGACCGAAGAGCTCATGAAGTTACCAGCAGAGCGGAGATGGCTTGCTTTGATTTAGCACCAGAACAGAGACGTCGAGCTTCTTGACCTGGCCGAGAACCGTGGCCAGCTTGGGTCCTTGGATCACCAACACCTCCACTCTCACCTGAACACAGGCATGTATGGAAACCAGATAAAGCTACTGCGAGATGATGAAGAAGAACGTGAAGGGGAGGGGAGGAGATTGCCTGGGGACGAATGGCCTTGCAGATCGACCCGAGGGAGTCGATGAGGCGGGAGGTCTCCTCCTCCAGGTGAGCAGAGCCGGAGCAGTGGGGAGGGAGGACGTGGAGGAGGGTGACGAGGTCCCCCTTGTTCGCCACATGGGTCAAGGCCCACACCATGGCCTGCTCGGCGCGAGCAGTGCCGTCTATCAGCACCATCACCCTCTTCTTCTTGCTGCTGCACTCTCCACCTCTCTCCCAGCTCATCCTTCTCTTCTTCTTCTTCTTCTTCTTCTTCTTCTTCTTCTTCTTCTTCCTCGCTCTTCCACCAATGGTGATGATGAGTGAATGGCTTGAAGCATATATCGCCTTCTCTTCGGTCATCAATATTCCCTTCACTCGGTTTCACTGCGAGCTGGAAAAGATTCTCTGGCATCATCAACTCCGTACTGCGTACAATGGCAGGAGCAAAGAGTCGGCAGCTGGGGGAGTAGGAAGGACACAGGCCTATCTCCTTCAAATCCATTAATTGATGACAGCTTAGACACACTTAACAGATAGCAGCAGAAGACACATCTGTCACGAGATGGAAACAGTAAGTTCAGCAACAGGGTGAGTTAGAAGCTCACGTAGTCCGGTGCACCGACCCCAACCCCACACCGTAGTTGTTGACCATGATCAGCTCTCCGAATGAGTGAAAGAAGAGCAAGCAATGTTCCACCCGCAGCTTCCTGCACAATGACAGTGAACAGTGATCGAAGCATGCTGGGTTTGCCGTACTTTTCTCTGTGACATGCCAGCATGAGCTCAGGCTATGGGCAAGGCCAACAGTGGAAGATGATGGAGAGGATAGGGTCCTCATTGAGCCAAGAGAAGGCTTTCGAGAGGCTCTTTCATGTCCTTGTGTCAGTCTGGCCGCATTCAAGTGTGTTGGGAATTGTGGAGGAGGAAAACTAGTTGATCAGTGCAGAATATTCTTTGGTGTTGCTGCATCACACGGACACGCAATGGGTAGTACAAACCCTTGTCAGGGCCATGTGAGGGGGAATGATTCCTACAATTAACCATTGTTCCGTAGGATGACTCCTCGGGGTTGGATACATTCTTGATCAGAGCTCGGAATGAATTCTTAGTGAGATGAGAGAAGGGATTGAGAGATGCTCGCCTCTTTGGCATTTCTCTCACTAACCTCTTCGTTGTTAACGCATTATATGGAGGATTAAAAATGAAACCACTTTGGGGGTCTTCAATGGTTTGAGAAACCAACTAATAAATCATTTTTATTAATAAAAAATATATGATACTATTATCTTGAGAGTTAATTATGGGGTTCAAAGTGAACCAACCTAATCGAATCGAATCGATTCAAAATAGGCTTGATCTAAATGGACTCACTAATGGTTCGATTTTGAAGACTATAAACTGTTTCAATTCGAGAGTATACTTTTAATCGATTTAAATTGATCAAAGCAATCCAAACTTCTAATTTTATAAATGATATGAGCTTAATTTCATAAATCTTATTATGTCGTCTAATTTTCAGTTCAATTGAATTGAACAAATTCATTTCAAGAATTATTTTTAAAAACTTAATTGAAATTATAAATCAATTAAATTGTTATCTGAATTAGACTAACTAATTTTCAATCGATTCAATTAAGTAAATTAAAATTAGTTTCTATTTACTTACTTAATTTTTTTATTTTAATTAAACTAAATTAAAAAAATCGATTCGATCCTTAACGGTTTGATTCAAACCTAATTGAATAACACTACAGTTAATCATGTTCACATAATAAACCTTAATTGAAAATTAACTAAACTTTCTAATAGAAAATTCAGATTTATCTCCATTACCCACTTTATATACATGTAGAGAGAGGATCAGAGACTAAATTTATAGTTACAGAAAGAATATTTTATATCAAGACATCAATTTTGAATATATATATATATATATATATATATATATATATATATATATATATATATATATATATATATAGTTAATTTCACATCCTTAATCATTTTGTTAGTATTTTTCATTAACAATAAAATTTAAGACATTTATGAAATTATCATTAAATATGAAATGAAAAATTAAAGATTGTGGGTCATATTAATTCTACCATTTGAATTCCAAATAGAATTGGAATTATAATTATAACTAAAATCAAAATATTAATGAATAAGATTGCAACGGGCCTTAAAAGTCAAGGTTTTGGATCGAGGGTAGACTCCCACGCGACTCGACCACAAATATGTGGAGAGATTGTTTTAGCCCACTTCGTTCTTTCTTGAGCCCAATCTATGGAGGGAAGTCAATACAAGGAAGAGGAAGAAAAATCTGTGAAAAAGGTTTTCTTCCCTTCGTTAAATCTTAATATATCTTTTTCTCATCTTAAGAGCGAAAACATCCATCTTAATAGATTCGTTCCGAATCTAAGCTCAAATCTTATCTTTGTTGTTTATCATTTACACCAAAAAAACTCAAAAGTCACCGAAACTATTTTATGACATTGCATCTGCATCAGGAATTGGACAATGTTTTCTACATATAATAGGGAGGGAGAAGTAAGAGGAAGGCAGACGAAAGGATGGTGAACGAGAAGAGAAATGAGTTCATCATCTTCTTCTTCTTCTTCTTCTGCACTTGACCATGGATCATGCCACGGAGGGTTTCTACTGGTGAAGACAGCATCTCCTAAGCTGGTTTGAGATAGACCTAAACTATGTATCGATGCACATCGGAGTTCATCTCATCATATAATATGATGCATCCATAGATGTACCAACTTAGGGTGCTGCCTTCCACCTCATGAGATCTTATCGCCAGCACACAAGTGTTTCCTCTCTTTCTCTCTCTCTCTCTCCCTCTGATGCTTTCTCCAGTTGTGAGGTGATAGATAATAGTCCATATGGATTCAACAACGTACAGAATGAAATTTACGAGTACTCTACTCACAAAAATACAACTTGTCACTGACAGGAATGTAAATCCACATCGTCAAAGAGCGCAAGAGATCCAAGTATTGGTGGAACGAAATGGTCAACCCACGAAACGAGAACGACTAAGAGAAGCAAGCATATAATATAAGCCTTGGGAGCTACAGATCGGCTGCATGCAGCGACGGTGAGTGGGCCAAACTAATAATTGCAACACGATGAATCCTTTAACATGGGATTCGGTATCATATCGTCTTCCTCAAGCAACCGACAGCGAAATCTACATCGATCGAGGGCTGATCTCGATAAAAAGTCAACACTGTTCGCATCAGCGATTGACAGTCCCGTCTCGTTGCCGTCGTCGTCACTGGTCACGCTGCATCCGGCGATGGCGAAAGGTCGAGATGGACACTCGACGAATCGGATCGGATCCTCGCCGGAACCCGCCACCGACGGAGACCAGATGGCCACAAAGATTCGATCCGACACTGGGAAGGGCGCGGCCGGACTCGTGAAAGATTCACACGGGCGCAAGCGTCTAGCGAAAGGTCAACGCCCACAGTCGAGTCAACAAGGTCGTTCCCTCACTCCACTCTGTAAGCATGACACGAGGCCCGAGGGAGGAAAGGAAGGAGGATGTGGAGCCCGCCACAGTGGTGTGTCTCGGAACAGCTACAAGGAGTTACCGTAAGTCAACCATGCCATTGTGAAGGCCGCGGTAGATCTCATGCACTCACTCTAACACGGTCCTACTAATAAATAATTAGATGCTGCTTATTAATGGTCGATATTAGTGCATATAAAGCGATTACGATTTGACAGTTTGGATAGACGACAAGCAGGGCGACTAAATTAATACACACGACAAATAACAGTATTATTCGGCGTCTAATTTGGGACGTGTTTGTATGCCAATCTCGAACCGGCGATGGTGGTTGAACCGGGCCGGCGGGCGAGCGAACCGAAGGAGCGAGCCCGGGGGAGACGCACCGTCGCCTCCACGACGGAGCACGTGGCCTTGCAGGAGCCGTACAAGTCGAAGAGCCGGAAGCGGTCGGTCATGGACGCCACCCTGCGCGGGGCGTCGGTGGCCCCCCAGAGCTCCTCCATCTCGTCGCCGACGTCGGGAAGGCCCTTGGCGCACAGGGCGAGGGCGGCCGCGAACGGGTCGGGGGAGGCGGGGGCCCGCGGCGAGGGGCGCTTCTTGCGCGGGGTGGAGAGGTCGGACTGGGACCGGGCCGGGGGAGGGAGGGGGAGGAGAAGGTGGGCGTCGGTGTCGGCGGCGGCGGGGGCGGGGGGGAGTGGGGGCGCTTTGGGGATGCCCGGGCGCTGCTCCCAGGAGAATGGGACGGAGGAGGAGCGGGGGGAGGGGGATGCGGAGGGGGAGGTGGCGGCGGAAGAGGAGGACAGGGAGGAAGCGGAGCCGGAGAGGGAACTGGTCCTGGTCCTGGTCCTGGACCGGGTCCGGACACGGTGGCGTGTGGCACGGGGCTCCGCCGGGGATCTGGCGAGGATGTTGGAAGATGGCGGCGTCTCCTCCATCGGCTGACAAGAGAAGAGATGCGCTTGGGACGGGGAAGTGTTATTTTTACTCCCTCTTTGGCGTTCGTGTCATGAAGTGGGAAGGAAGGGATGGCATTCTTAAGGAAGGTTATATGCTGAACGTGGACCGGCAAATAGCATACGATTGACTGCTTGGAGGGTGCATCGCGGCCGTCGGGATGATGATAGTGAGCGAATCTTGAAGCGAAGAGGAGAGTGCCGCGCATGAGAAGCGTGGGTAAATGGTTGTTATCGGGAAGGGTTGGTAATGACGATGAAATGACGAGGGTGGAGACAGGCAGTATGTCATTTTCATTTTTCTTTTACGTGGGAGATGAGTCAGATGACTTTTCTATAGGCTATACAATACCATTATGCTTTATTTACATCTTTCCTTTAATCGAGTTTAAAATAATATCCTAAATCAGTTCTCGGAAAGCTTAATGTAAATCAAGTATAATAAATATAATATAAAATATATTTATTTTTTTTTAATATGATAATCAATAGAATAACTTGAAACTCACAAACTAACGTATTATTTTCAAGACCATTGTAAGATATCTACTTATCGTATAATTTTTAAACGATCGTATATACTTATATGTAGATGAAAATAGAAAATATAAAAAAATAATTATGAGTCTCTTTTTAAATCATCTCCTATCTCCTAAGAAATTATATTATAATTATTTTTTTATAATGATCAATAATAATTTAATTAAAATCTCAGTATATCTTAACCAAATAATTTATAATGTAAAATATAACATATTTCATCTACCTATCTTGAAATAGAGTATTTCTACCAACAAAGATTCAGATTTGAAACTTTAGATAATTTGATTCGTTCGATAAAATCGTTTCGACAAAATGAGTTTAACTTCAAAGCTTCCGAAAGAATGTAGCAAGTAAGGCAGTTTACAATTAAAATAAAAAGTTTAAAGTAAATACAAACCGGATTTTTATAGTGGTTTTATTGTCATAACCTACATCCACTCTCGATTCTTCTTCCGTCGAGGTCATCGATATCCACTAATGATCTTTCTTCAATAGGCGAATACCAACTATCTTCTTGCAACTCTATTCTTCTTTTGAAAGAGAACATTTATACTCTCACTACCTCCTTTCATAAACTTTACTAACGCTTAGAGTTTGAGAGGAATTCTCATGAGATTACAATAGCATTTTCTTTCCTTTTTGCTCTCAATTCTTGTATTTTTTAACTAGAGATGAGAGGAGTATTTATAGGCCTCAAGTGGATTCAAACTTAAAGCCTCAAAGTATCTCATCCCCAATTTTCATGGTACTAATGGTATCACTGCTTGGGAGACTGTGTCTAGACGGTACCACCGCTTGACACCCTGTCACTAGGCGGTACCATCGCATGACACTGTCTTGGAGATTGTACCATCGATGGTTCCATATATTTGGTCATTGTTTGAGCTTTTTGTTGGGTCCAACCCATATGTGGGCTTGGACAATTGGGCCTATTGAGCCCAAATCACTAATTGAGGGCAGCAAACAAGAGAAAGGGTTTAGTGCAGTGTAAGAAAAATCAGAGAGCACATCATGCAAGCAGCGTGCGTGTGCACAATGAACATGTGCGACGATGTGTAGAGAAAAGAGGAGAGATAAATAAAGAGAGAAAATAAGATTTTTGAGTTTTCTATTTAACGATCGGTGGCCAAACGTTGTCAGTTTTGGTCCAAATTTTATGTGAAGAATCCTTGCAGCAAACTCTATAATCATAACTGTGTCGATCTACAGTATATTCTCTCTAAGTACTTTCCTGCTATACCCACGTTGTGAGACCTAGAATTCTCTTACGAGGAGATCCACCCAATATGATGAAGATGTGCTATTCTTAAGCCAAGATCTATGATCTTGATGTTATTGTGATCCTCTAGTTATTCTAGAAAAGACCTATTGTAAACCTATTATCATTACTATTGATAGTAGAAGTTTGAGGTGGACTACGGTCCCGTGGTTTTTCCCATATTGGGTTTTCCACGTTAAAAGATTTGGTCTCAATGTGTGATTGATTTTTTGCTCTATTGTTTATACTATGCTGGTTGATATTTTCATTTGGATATCAAGTTGGTATTTTGATAAGGAACCCATTTTGATACACAAAGAGGAAAAAGAATATTCCGCTTTAACAGGTTTTTTTCCCAACAAGTAGTATTAGAGCAACATGTTGTTTGGTGCTAGCTTTCTTGTGTGATTGAAATGGAGCGGTCAGATGGTATGATTAAATTAAACTCAATCAAATTATTCCACTTGGAGGCGTCTGATGGAAGAGTTGCTTTATTACAAAAATTTGTATAAGCCTATCAAGGTTAAAAATAAACCTTCTACTATGGACGATAAGAAGTTCAACATAGAAAAGCTATTGCCTATATTAGAATATGGATGAATATAAACTTATATGAGCATATTTCATATGAAACCAGAGTTGATATTATTTGGCAAAGGTTAGAAAACCTCTTTGCGAAGAAGACAGTAGGAAATAGAATTTCTCTCCTCAGAAGACTTATAAATTTGAAGTATAAAGAAATAAAAAAAACTCTCATTCGAATTTTTCAATATGTGTTATCCGTCCTATTGAACATGGAAGGACGAATGAAAAAATGACCCTATTGAAAGCTAAAAAGAGTCATTTCTCTTAGTTATTAAACCAAACGAGAAAAAATGTGGCTCTAATACCAACTGTTA